>NC_137773.1:20556912-20664689 GCF_963455305.1 Plecotus auritus
AGCCCAGATGAAGTCTTCATGTTAAAACACTCACTGAACCATGGACTCTGCCTTCATAATATTTTTCACTGTTCGTAAGACATTTGGGGATTATTTGATTAATGAGCCTCTCCTATGAGACCCTAAATTTCACAAAGGTAGGGACTTTGTCCGTTGTTGTGTTGTTTTTTAAATTAATATACTAGAGGCCCGGTACATGAAATTCGTGCACAGGTAGGGTCCCTAGGCCTGGCCGGTAATCAGGGCTGATCAGGTTCCCCTGCCTCCCAGCCTCCCCACCTCCTCCTTCCCTTGCTCCCTCAGTGCCCTGCTGCTGCTGCTGGTCACCCGCCATGTTCCACGCTGCCCCCTGGTGGTCAGTGCATGTCATAGCAAGCGATTGAACTCCCGTTCTCCCAGTCGAACTCCTGAGAAGACACTTTGCATATAAGCCTTTTATATATATATATATATATATATATATATATATATATATATATATGATATTTTTCATTGATTTCAGACAGGAAAGGAGAAGGAGAGAGAGATAGAGTCATCAATGATGAGAAGAATCATTGATCAGCTGCCTTCTACACATCCCCTATTGGGGATCAAGCCCACAACCTGGACATGTGCCCTGACCAGGAATTGAAATGTGACTTCCTGGTTCATAGGGCAATGCTCAACCACTGAACCACACCAGCTTGGCAGTCAGTTTTGCTCACTGGGTATTCCTAGCACCAACACAGTTCACAGAAAGTTGTAGGTGCTGAATAGATATTAATTAATTGAATAAGTAAACAAATAAATGTAAGAAATAAAAAAGAAAGGGAGGTGGGAAGGGACTAAGTAAGACAACCAGCCAGGTAGCCAATCAGAGATGTTCATTCAATTTCTCAACACCTTTCAGGTGTACCTTCTCAGTTCCCAGTGCTGTGCACAATACAGGAGTGAGGGGATGGTACAAGATATACATTTCAGGTAAATGAAATTTCAGAGACCTAAGAGAACTTCTCTGACCCCATCACAATCTAAACTAGATCCATCATTATTCTCTCTCAGAACTGCTCTTTTCCTTCCTAGCTCTGGGCACAATTTATTTGGTAGGTTATCTTATGTGTATCTATTGTCCACATTGGCTGACAACTATAACTCAGCACCTGAGACACCTGGTAGGTTCTGAATGAATGTCAGTCACCAATCTAGTGCCATGGGGGATACAGGGATACAGATAAGAAATGGATGATATGCCTGATATTAAGTATTACTAAAAGAGATGAAAAAAGACACAATGAAATGGAAAGATACTCCGTGTTCACACATTGGAAGAATCAACATAGCTAAAATGTCCCTATCACCCAAAGCAATATATAGATTTAATACAATCCCCATCAAAATCCCAATGACTTTTTTAAAATTTATCTTGAGAGAGAGAGGAAGGGAGAGGGAGAGAGAGAAAAAAAAAATGTTGATGTGACAGCAATACATCAATCAGGTGCCTCATGCACGCCTCCCACTGGGGATTGAGTCCACAGTACAGGCATGTGCCCTGACTAGGAATTTAACTGGCAACCTTTTGGTGCACAGGATGACGCCCAAATAACTGAGCCATACTGGCCAGGGTCCAGTGACATTTTCTAAATAGAACAAAAAAATCAGATTTGTATGGAACCACAAAAGACCCTGAACAGCCAACACAATCCTGAGAAAAAATAACAAAACCAGAGGTATCACACTACCTGGGTTCAAATTGTACTACAGAGCAATGACAATCAAAATACCAAGGTATTGGCAAAAAAAAAAAAAAAAAAAAAAGATATGCAGACCAATGAAACACAACTGAGAGCCCAGAAATAAAAGCACATATAAATGGGAAAATACTTATTGACGAAGGAGCCGACAACTTACAATGGAAAAAAGAAAGCCTCTTTAATAAGTGGTGCTGGGAAAATTGGAAAGCCACATGCAAAAGAAAGAAACTAGACCCCATGTGCAAAAATTAATTCAAAATGGATCAAAGACCTAAATAAAAGATCTGAAACAGCTTGGCCAGCAATGGCTCAGTGGTTGAGTGTCGACCTATGAACCAGGAAATCACAGTTCAATTCAATCCCCAGTGTAGGGTGTGCAGGAGGCATCCAATTAATGATTCTCTCTAATCATTGATGTTTCTATATCTCTTTCCCTCTCGCTTCCTCTCTTAAATCAATAAAAATTATTTTTTAAAAAGATCTGAAATAATAAATTACATAGAAGAAGACATGGGTACTAAACTTATGGACCTTGGTATTAGGGAAGATTTTATGAATTTGACCTCAAAGGCAAGGGAAGTAAAAGCAAAAATAAATAAATGGGACTATATCAAACTAGAAAGCTTTTGCATAGTACAACATACCACTGACAAAACAAAAATGCAACCAACTGATTGGGATAAGATAGGAAGTTAATAACCAAAACATATAAAAAAACTTATACAACTCAACAACAAACAATCCAGTTAAAAAATAGGCAGAGGACCTCAACAGACTCTTCTCCCAAGAAGATATACAAATGGCCCTGACCGGTTTGGCTCAGTGGATAGAGCGTCGGCCTGCAGACTGAAGAGTCCCAGGTTCAATTCCAGTCAAGGGCATGCGCCTTGGTTGCGGGCGCATCCCCAGTGGGAGGTGTGCGGGAGGCAGCTGATCGATGTTTCTCTCCCATCGATGTTTCTGACTCTCTGTCCCTCTTCCTTCCTCTCTGTAACAAATCAATAAAATGTATTTTTAAAAAAAAGAAGATATACAAATGGCCAACAGATATATAAAAAGATGCTCATATTCACTATCTATTAGGAAAATGCAATCCAAAACTACAATGAGATACCACCTCATGTTTGTTAGAATAGCCATTACAAACAAGGCAAATAAAACAAGTGTTGGAGAGGTTGTGGATAAAAAGGAACCCTTAATCACTGCTGGTGGGAATGTTAACTGGAAAACATATGGAGGTTCCTCAAAAATTATGAATAGAGTTACCATATGACCCACCAATCCCTCTTCTGGGTATCGACCTAAAAAACTCAAAAACATTTATTCACAAAGATATATGCGCCCCTATGTTCATTGCAGCATTATTCACAATGGCCAAGACATGGAAACAACCAAAGTGTCCTTTGATAAGATGATTGGATAACGAAGATGTAGTACATATATACTATGGAATACTACTCAGCCATAAGAAAAGATGAAATACTGCCATTTGTGATAACATGGATGGACCTTGAGAATATTATGCTAAGTGAAATAAGTCAGAAATAGCTAAGAACTATATGATTTCATTCATATGTGGGATACAAAACTGAAACTCATGGACACAGACAACAGTATGGTGGTTACCAGAGGGAAAGGGGGTAGGGGGTAGTGAAGGGGGCCAAATATAGGTGACAGAAGATGATCTGACTTTGGGTGGTGGGCACAAAATGCTATGTACAGATCATGTATCAGAAACGTACACTTGAAACCTATATAATCTTATTAACCACGGTCACCCCAATAAATTTAATTTAAAAAAGAAGCCATCGATCCAGTGAGGAGCATGAGAAGAATAATGAATGTGGAACACCTCGTTAAATGCTGTGTGAACATAAATGATTGTTGGGTTCCTGTTGTGAAGCTTCTGATAGAAATTTCTGAGTGATACGCCTAAAAGTGGGGAGTTTTTAGGGACTGATTCTCTTCTAAGGGGTCATTTGTTTCATTCACCAAATGCTTACGGAGCCCCTACTATGTGCCATACAATGTCTTAGTGAGCAGAGAGCAGTAAGCAGCGTGGCTTGGATCCCAGCTCTCATGGAGCTGGAAGCTCCCAGAAGTAGCAAATCTTTCCTTCTTTCTCATCCTCAACACGTAACTCGCCTGCAGACAAAAGGCCTCCTGGCGTAGACTGCAGGATCCCTAATCCAGGCTCATTTTACAAAAGCATTTACACTGAAGAAATCACCTGCCAGGCATCTGGAAGCTGCTCATCGATTTATAACAGTCAACTTCACCCTGTCTCTCATTCTAATTACCCTGCTCCCCGCCACCATTCTCCCTACGGTCCTATCCACATGCCTTCACCCCATACCCCTTTCATTCCTCCTACACAGGCCCCCACCCCAGCTTCCCTGTGGTCCTCCAATATCTGCCTTTTTTTATTCCAAGAGAAAGAACCACCCGGCCATAAGAAAAGAAGGTTCCAGGGACACTGACGGAAATAGCAGGAGCCAGAGCCACCGTCTGTCCCTGAATCACAAGGGGAACAATTCAGACAGCAGCTTGGAGGGAGGAAAAGAATGCTTTGGCCCTAGGGAGGCATCAGATAAGTAAATCAAGTTCCAAGAATAGCTTCAGTCCCTTGCAGTGAACTTGACTTGAGGAAGATTTACCCAGTGATAGGGACTTTAAAGACAGCTCAACAATGACCATAGCTGAAGGGTCCCTTCCCTGTAAAGACCAACTTCATTACAAAGATGTCATGGCTCCTCAGGGAGGGGAACCCCTCAAGCTTCTGCCCAGCATTCAATTCAACCTGGCCTCCTGAGAGCAAGGGGAGGGGTACAGAAGAGGGCACCACGTTGGTACACGATAGCAGTTTTTGGAGTCAAACTGAATACAAGTTGAGGCAGCAAAACACTGACCTCAAAGAAAGGGAAAAAGTGGGAGCCAGCGTAGATAACTCATTCAAGGAAAATAATAAGAGGAGTGATGTTCTGGTACCTGCACTGCCACTAATTTCATGTCAGCAGGGTGGGTGACGGCTCTCTCTGAGCCTCAGTTTCCCCATCTCAGGAGTGAGGGGCATGGGCAGCACAGGGTTATAATCTGGCATTCTTGGCACACCTGCCTTTCACTTCCCAGATCTGCCGTCCTTGCTCCCCCGGAGGCATTGCGCTGTGCCAGCCAGTTATGTGCTGCGAGGCCTGGGGCAGCGTGATTTACCGCCGAGGCGGTCACACCCAATGGTACCTTTGGAACAAGCCCGCCATCCACAGTCGTGAGTGTCACTGCTATTGGCCTCGTGGGAGACGTTTGTTTCCTCCCTGCCCTTCAGTTTCTCAGCAGAAGGTGAAAGGCTCCTGCTTGTTTCCCCAGGCTCTATGAGATCTGCGCCTCAGAGAACAGGGACAAATCCATTTCCAGGGCTGGCCTCAGGCAAGAGGGACATGGCCAGCCCCAGGTACAGCATCAGTGGGATGTTGGGCATCCAGTCCACTCATCTGTTTTGAGGTCCTACTATGATCCTACTCTGTAATCCTACTCTGTGCCCCTTTGGCCCTCCCCACCCAATTCCATTCTCCACCTAGTTTCCCTCTGCCTGGAATGTCTTTTGCCTTTTTCTTTTTAAAGCTCTAAAACGCCTTTTATTCAGATTCCCCTTCAGATAGCATCTTCCCTGTGAATTCTTCCCTGATGTGCCCACCAAACTAACTCTTCCTCTCTCTGCTCTGGCCCACGGCCCACTGATATCTTCACTTCATGCCCACTCCAACCTGCTCTGCTTTGTAATTAGTGACCTGCACCTCTCTCTTTCATGCGCTGGTTGCAGGTTCACTGAGCTGAAGGAAGACAGCATCTCTGTAAATTGATCCTGATCAGCATCTTGTACCCTCAAGGCCCTCTGGGTATGTTTTCTCAATTGGAGGAAGACAGAGTAAGACAATCTGAACGGCACATTTGCTAAGCCAGTGGCTGCTGGCAGCTAACATTTTAGTGGATTTTTGCTACAGCACACTACCAGCACTCTCCCCAGCTCTACAGCTTTAAATGCCATCCTAGGCAGACGACGCTCTAAATTTGTACTTTTACCCCTGATTTGTAGGCTGAGCTTTAGCATCCTCTGTCCTCTTAGATGTCCAATTCTCAGCTCAGATGGAATATGTCTATAACAGAACTCTTGATTTTCATCTCCAAACATGTTTACCCCCAGGCTTCCCCAGCTCAGTAAATGGTACCACCAGGCATCCAGTTGCTCAGGTCCAACACCTAGAACCTCCTTAATGCCTCGCCCCCTGCAGCTCCTGTCAGCTCTGCCTCCTAAGTACTCTGAGTCTGTCCTCTTCCTCCATCACCACCGCTAAGATCTTCAAACCACCATAGTCTTCAACCTGGATGATTGCAAGATGCAACTAGACCTCCAGGCTTCCTTCTATTCTTGCTCCCTTAACAATCCATCTACCGGCCAAAGGGATCTTTTAAAAATGTAAATCACAACTATTCTACCTCTTAAAGCCTTCCTCTGGAATCCCATGCAATTAGAGCAGAACCTAACTCCTCTCCTTGGCCTTCAGGCCTTGTTACCTATCCAACCTCATGCCCCAGGAGCTCCCGCCAGGCTACCTGCTCTGCTCATCAAAGTCCCCAAGTTCATTCCTGCCTGATGCTCCCTCTGCCTGGAACACGGTGCTCCCAGATCCCCATATGGCCGGCACCTCTTTATAATGAAGATGTCTACTTAACTGTCACCTTCTTCCCTGACTGCTTAATCTAAATGTCTCTCTGCCCCCACACGGCATTCTGTCATATTGCCCAGTTTTAATTTTGTGTAGCACTTATCAGTCACTGAAATCATCATCTTTCTTTTTTTTAAATATATTTTTATTGATTGCAGAGAGGAGGGAAGAGGGAGCGATGGAAACATCAATGATGAGAGAGAATCATTGACTGGCTGCCTCCTGCACACCCCCCACTGGGGATTGAGCCTGCAACCCAGGCATGTGCCCTTGACTGGAATCGAACCTGGACCTTTCAAAGCAGTTGTAAGGTAAAATTACCAATTATCATACAGATGATTTTGTATGAAAACATACAGGCCAGTGCTCTATCCACTGAGCCAAACCAGCTAGGGCTGAAATCAGCATCTTTCTTTACATGTTTGCTGTGCTTCCCCTATAAGATGGTAAATATTATGAGTCCATATAACTTGCCTATCTATCTAGTTCATCATTTTATACTTAGGATCAAAGACAGTCCCCAGCACATATTGTATATTCACAAGCACCCACAAATGATCAGTCAGCCAAATGAAATAAGAAAAGTGACAGGCACAGGGAAGGAGTAGCCTAGGGACTGGTAGAGCTCTTCAACCCAGAATGACAATTGGTGACGAAGGTCAGGTTGTAAAAGGAGACTGCTAGGGCATTCTGCCTTTTCTCTGATCAACCAGTTTCCAAATTTTGTTCTGGAATCTTCATGCTTAGACAAGGAAAAAACAAGTACCTAACTGATCTATAATCTTTATGAGAAACAGTAGAAACAAAACCCTTACATAATTGGTATATAAATCATTTCAGATGTGAGTAATGATACCAGGGCAGGCCATTTATTTTAAACATTAGAGACTTTAAAGCCCAATTTAGTTGTATTTCAAATCCTTTCTGGAACTAGAATGGGCTACTCTTGGAAGAAATGAGTTCCCTGGCACTGGAGATATTCAAGCAAAGACTGGCTAGCCTCATGGCATGTTAGAAAGAAAAGTCAGTCATCTGACCAGGGTTGGACTGGATATTCTCCAAGAACAATCCATTGGTTTGATCTTAGCTTGTCAATCCTATCTAATAAAAGAGTAATATGTAAATTGACCATCACTCCAACACATAAGATGGCTGTCCCGATGTGGTCAAAGATGGCTGCCCCCATGTGGTCAAAGATGGCTGCCCCCATGTGGACACAAGATGGCCACCACGAAATGGCCAGCAGGGGAGGGGAGTTGGGAGGGACCAGGCCTGCAAGAGAGGGCAGTTGTGGGCGGTCAGACCAGCAGGGGAGGGCAGTTGGGAGGGACCAGGCCTGCAAGGCAGGGCAGTTGGGGGTGATCAAGCCTGCAGGGGAGGGCAGTTAGGGGTGACCAGGCTGGCAGGGGAGCAGTTAGGCATCAATCAGGCTGGCAGGGGAGTGGTTAGGGATGATCAGGCTGGCAGGCAGGCCAGCAGTTGGGAGCCAGCAGTCCTGGACTGTGAGAGGGATGTCCGACTGCACGTTTAGGCTCGATCCCGGTAGGATTGGGCCTAAACGGGCAGTCAGACATCCCTTGAGGGGTCCCAGATTGGAGAGGGTGCAGGCTAGGCTGAGGGACACCCGCCCCCCTCCCCGCCCTCCCGTGCATGAATTTCATGCACCGGGCCTCTAGTTACATAATAAAAATCATGATGAAGATGCTGTTGCTGCTATAGTTCACAATGAAGATGATCATAACAATGGCTAACATTTATTCAGCTCTATCCTGCTTATTATAAGCATTTTCAAGTACTTAATTGCTTTATGCCAATTATCTCAATCTTCAAAACAAGCCTAAGAAGGCAGTATTATTACCTTTATTTAGTCAATGAGGAAATTGAGGCAGAGAGAACCTTAAAAACTTACCCAATGTCACAAAGCTGGTTCAGAAGCCTCAGGGCAGGTAATTCAGTACAGCTCTAGATGACCTACTCTTACCAAACCTCATGTGATCTGTTTCATGAGTACAACTGCAGAATGTGTTATGTTGTTCTTTAGGTACTGAGATTCCTGAAGAAAAAAGAGAGTTCCAGCAGACATGTTGAATACAGGTTATGCTGGCTACTTATGCATAAGTGCATATAAGAACGACATTCAAACTGGGATGAATTAGAGCAACCAGCCATTATACTGAAGATACCATGATGTGAATTCTGCTGGGAGGTCTGTCACTGCCTTGCTGTATGACCCACGTACCTTGCTTTGCCTTTCTGTACAACATTGAGTTAAAATAAAAAAGGGAAATCAGATGATCTCTAAAGTCAGTTCTATAAGTGTCTAGGTATTTATAGAAACTGAATCCTACCTACTCATCTATCAATCTATTTTAGAAGTGAATAGCAAGTCAAGTATCTCTTTCTGAGGATTGAAGCAAAATGCAAATTCTGAAGTCCCCAAGCACTCCTCCAAACAACAGGGATCTCAAGCTGTGGGTCAAATGAGGAACCGCGAGGTGTTTCTAAAGTGAACAGTCTAGAAACTCAAGAAAGACTCTATCTCTTCTCTAAGAGTCCTATGCGTAAAAGGGAAAATGACTCCTAAAATTGCTTGTTCATTATTTAATGCAGTATACACTCTGTTTTCTAATTAAAATGAGAGGCCTTATACCCAAAGGGCAGAAGTTGTTCAGTCTCAATAGAAGATTCTGCAGATAAAGAAGCACACTGCATCCTCTTCCTCTAGGCCTTGCAGGAGAACTCTGCCTCCTTGAAGACTGCCATAAGCCATAAAGGCCGTCTTCTAAATCACAATCGTCTCCACACTTAGGTGTGCTTTTTTCCTAGGGGCCAATAAATTTTTATCTAAAAAACAAACAAACTATCTTTCAAAAAAAGTCACCATGCTGGTTTTCTGATGAACTCTCTGGAAGCCCTGATTTCCCATGTGGACTCAAGCCATGTATCTGCTAGACAGCAGCTAGAGGATCATCTCAATCTAACTTTATCTCCTTCAGGAAGCACAGGAAAAGCATTGCCTCATCTCTGCCACCGTCAAGCCATGTGACCGTGAGTTCCTTCGTTCCTCCAAATTTAACTTGCCTCGTCAAGGGAATTTTACTGGTAATGGAAATCAGACAGTTTAAAGTGAATCCACTTAAAACAAATCCTAAAATGTTATGCTAAACAGTAGGAGGGATACCGTTGGGACTTCAATTTAAAAATAATACCAAAATAGTTAAAGTAAGTTATTTCTAGCTTATATTTAGGGTACTGTTGTAACTCCATATTAATTCTAAGAAACAACAGAGAATAAATATAATATGGTGGGGTTCGGGCACACCTTTTTCAAAAAGAATTACAAAGCCAGATACATCCTTCTTTATGTTGATGTTCACAGATGATCATTAGCAGGGTTATGTTTTCAAAAATGTTTAAGAATAATAAAAGCTTTCCCAAAGGTCTTTCATAATCTTTCAATTAAACATTTTCTTTGAAAGAGCTTATTGTGTTTATTCCTCAGTGATTCTCTCCTTTTCTTTTTTTTTTAAATATTTTTTATTGATTTCAAAGAGGAAGGGAGAGGGAGAGAGAGATAGAAACATCAATGATGAGAGGGAATCATTGATTGGCTGCCTCCTGCACGCCCCACACCGGGAATCAAGCCCACAACCTGGGCACGTGCCCTGACCCAGAATCAAACCGTGACCTCTTGGTTCATAGGTTGATGCTCAACCACTGAGCCATGCCAGGTGGGTGATTCTCTCTTTTTCAATTGTTCATTGTGAAAATTCAGATCCTTATTTGCTTTTTTCCAACATAACTTTCAATAGCTTCACAAAATCATCTATATGATAATTGGTAATTTTACTTTACAACTGCTTTGAATTATTACTTGGTATTTATAATATCTACTAATTATCAACAGACTTGCCAACAAAAACATTGTAGGGTGGGTGAGGAAATGATTGTTAAGCAGAGAGGAATGCCCGAGTGGGGCTAATTTTACCAGTTCATCAGTGAATATTTTCATAATAAGATAGTTTTTGCTTGTCTGTGCAACCTCAACATTACATGGCCTTGGATGACCTCCCACCTTCACCTGACCTCTCACACCTTCTTCAGGTCTTTCCTCAAATGCCACTTCAATGAAGTCTTTCATGACAATCTTACTTAATATTGTAAGTCCATGCACACTCATTCCATTTACCCCTTTCCTACTCTGGATTCTTTATAGCACTTACCAACACCTAACACACTACATGCTTTACTTTTTTGTGTATTGTCTGTCTCCTTCCCTACTCCCACTAGAGTAAAAGCTAAGTGAGGGCAGGGAATTTTGACTGCTTTATTCATTGCTTATCACCATCACCTAAAACTGTGCTTGGCATATAGTAGAAAGTTTAAAAATATGGAATGAATGAATGAATGAATATTCAAAGGAGAAGAATCTCCAGTACTTCAATGGTTAGAGAGTATAGATAAGAAGGCCTACCATTTGCAACAGCATGGATGGACCTGGAGAGCATTATGCTGAGCGAAATAAGCCAGTCAGAGAAAGATAAATATCACATGATCTTACTCATTTGTGGAATATAATTAACATAAACTGATGAACAAAACAGATCCAGAGACAGAGAAGCATCGATCAGACCATCAAACATCAGAGGGAAGGTAGGGAAGAGTAGGGGTAAGAGGTAGAGATCAACCAAAGGACTTGTATGCATGCATATAAGCATAACCAATGGACACAGACACCAGGAGGGGGTGAGCGCATGAGCGGGGGTGGGGGAGGGGCAAAAGGGAGATAAGGACACATATGTAATACCTTAATCAATAAAGAAAAAAAGAGTTCCAGAGTTGTGTTTCATGCCTTGTGCTAGGGGAAACCAATAGAACCCAGCACAGCTTTGTTAGTGGCTCCCTGGAGCACTAAAATGAGTGATAATATCTATTATCAATGTCTGCCTTTGGGCATCAGAAGTGCCCACAAGGAATAATGACATCATGCCAGGTAGTCATCCCTCCTGCCCATGTTGCAATCATCCCCAACTCTCAGTAAACTTTCACTAGTGTCTACCATTATACACAAACATACACACACACACACACACACACACACACACACACCCCAGACAAAAATAAGGTAAGGCTCACATCATTTTAAAAGGTAATTTACAGATCTTATAACATAGAAACCCACACCTGAAACCTGTATGTTCATGTTGATCAATGTCACCCCAATAAATTTAATTAAAAAAAATTTTAAGGAGCATTTTTAAAAAATACAGTGCCCAATGACATGGTTTTGTGTTGTTTTACTTTATTTTTATTGTTGACATTTTTACAGATGTCCCCATCCTCCCCTTTACCCACCTCTACCCAACCCCCACCCCCCTTCCCTCTGGCCTACCCACAGCGATCAGACAAGAAGAACTAAAAGGCATCCAAATTGGAAAGAAAAAGTAAAACTGTCATTATTCTAAGATGATGTGAACTTGTACATAGAAAACTGTAACGACTCCACCAGAAAACTATTATCTCTAATAAATAAATTTTGCAAAGTAGCAGGATACTAAATTAATATTCAGAAATCGGTGGCATTTTTATACACCAATAATGAACTATCATAAAAAGAAACTAACTTAGGGAGGTAGGGACTGGGCAGGGGGGATAAAGGGAGATAAACTGGGTGACATTTGTAATACTGTCAAACCATATATATATATATATGTGTGTATATATATATATATATATATATATATATATATATGAAAAAGAAACTAAGAAAATAATCCCATTTACTATTACAACAACAAAAAATAATAAAGTACCTAGGAATCAATTTAAGCAAGGAGGTAAAAGACCTATATTTGGAAAAGTATAGGACATTGAAGAAAGAAATTGAGAAAGATACAGATAAGTGGGAGCATATACCGTGTTCATGGACTGGAAGAATTAACAGCATTAAAATGTTCATAATACCCAGATCAATCTATAGGTAAGGAGCGTTTTTAAGATCTCAGCTAAGATGTTTTCTACTTGACACTCTGTTTTAGCTGCCAGCTAATTGCTAATTGCTGCTGCAAGTAGTTGTGAAATCCCTAGGATATTTAGGTTGGAAGAAGCTTTTAATCTGATCCAAATGAATCATTTTACAGATCGAGAAACCAAGGCTTAAAAGATCAAGCATTTGTTCTCAAATCTTACAGACAAATCATACAAATAAGAACTTGGTGTTGTTAGCATTTATAAACAAAAGACAAACCAGAGATTTTTTAAAAAGAAGAAAAAAATTTAAAGGGAAGAAGAGAAGAAAAGAAACACATTTGGGCAGAAACCAAAGGTCACTCACATACTTTGTCTTTTCCATCTCAATAAAGCGAGCAATCCGACTCCCCATGTCCCAGCGGCCACCATGTCTCAGCTCAGCCTCTCGTCCAATCCTCGCTGCTTTTGCTTTTGTTTCTGTTTTGTCAGAATAAGAACACGTTGCCTGACCACAAGTCCCCACCTGAGTTCCTCAGATATCTAGTTAAGAAATTCCATTTCTCTGGCCTGGGGGTGGCTCTTCTCTCAGACAAATGGCTTTATCCCTCCTGGCTCTCTCAGAAAGCTGTTTCTTGCAACCACCGGAATCAGCTGGCACCCGAAACAGTATTTTCAACTAGTAAGTCCCTATTCTTCCAAAACTATTTGCTGGGAAACTCCAATAAATACTACTGCTTAATTTTTGTCAACATTACAGAAACCAGCCAACTTTTTTTTTTTGAGCCTTCCTCACACCAGTGTGATGGTTTCTTTGTATCAAAAGTGCCTTCTGAACAACCTAAGACAGGCACAGTCGCAGAGGGGCCATCAGGACAGAACTTGGGGATCAACAGAGGTGGGGCACAGACCCTCACTCCCACCAACCTTGCAGGGGCCTGAACCCTCACCCCGTCTTAGGGAGGTCTCCTGCCCCCATGGCTGCTTTGCTTCCCATGCCCAGCTCAGATCAGGACACAGGTGACAGACAGTGACTTGGTCCAGCTCAGATTGGGACCCAGGTAACAGACAGAGACTTGGCCAACAGCAGCTGCCCTATATCTAAATCCAGCCTAGCACCAGGAATGCTCAGGGCCTACTCAAGAATGCAAATAATCCTTTCCACTAATATTTACAGGGTAAACTAAGATTATTGGTAGAGTATTAAATTTGACAGAAAAATAATAATCAAGTTTTCAGATTCATTTAAATAGTCTAATTGAAATAAGTGAATATTCAAGAAAATTTAATTGTACTGGACAAAAAGCTGTTACTAAAGTGGTAACTAAAATTTCTATTGGTAGTTTATCTCATGGTAAAATTCCTGAACATGCAATGAAACTAAAGCAGTCATATTTTTGTGCAAAAATTAAAATTTAAAGTTATCAAGACTGCATTATAAAATTTACAAAAGCCTCCATTAATCAAAAAAGGGGGGATAGTAGGGTAATATCATGTAAGGAAAAATATCCTATAAGTAAATTACATCTAGAAAATTTTTACTTTACAAAATTAATTTTCATTTGTAATGCTAACAGCAAGACACCCATGAAAAACACACAGGATGTCTAAATAAGACAAAGGAAAATCGTTTGGGCAAAAATAAAAAGGATCCCAAATCAATTATATAGAAAAGATTCCTTTATTAACTTTTGGTCGAGAATATGTTTGTATATTTTCAGAAAACAACTCCAAGACCATGTGGATTCCTGCAACAGAGAGGAATTGACAGGTCTGCTCCAACCACGAAGACAAGAGGAGAAACAGTCCAGAGATGGAAGACGCTGACGACGCCTTGCCACGCTAGCAGTCAGCAGCTGTGCGACGCAGCAGGTTGCCTAGGACCAAACCAGAGAGGGTCGGACCTGCATTGCCACCATGTGCCCACCATCCAGATATCATTGCTAACATGTACACATAAGGAACTGTTTGACATTGAAACGGGGACTCAGAACTGTTGGACATTGAAATTGGGACTCAAACATTTTTTGTTATTATATGTTTATTCCTAGTCTGCAGAGGCAAGATTTTTTAAAGGAAAGAAATGGGGGGAAAATAGATACAGAGGCAAAGAAGCATTGAACAGACTGTCAAACTACAGCAGGAAGGCAGGGGAGGTTGTGGGGGACGGGGGCTGTAAGAGATCAACCGAAGGACTTGTACGCATGCATATAAGCATAACCAATGGATACAAGACACTGGCGGTGCGGGGGGGGGGTGGGGGCAGGTAAAGGCATGTACTGGGGGGAAGGGGAGGCTGGAGGGAGGTCAATGGGGAAAAAAAAGGAGACATATGTACTACTATTTGTAATACTTCAAACAATTTAAAAAAATAATAATAATAATAAAAGTGCCTTCTGAGCAGTCACAAAACTGGCACCAATAGGTGGATAATTTGGAGGGCACAGGCAGCAGCGGGGGAGATTGGACAATCAGAGCATCCCCAGGTTTGCCTCCCTCCTCCCTCTTCAGGCCTTGCCCACGGAGGGCCTCCAGCTCTGCCAGCAGGAAATAGAGATGTCTTTATTAGAAAAACCATCCTGGAGGTTGCCAAGCTCCATGCAAACAGGACAGATTGCTCGGCAAATGAAAGGGTCACCCATGAGTCAGCAGTAAATGAACAGGCTGGGGTGACCATGACCCAGAAAGCCATGAAAAACTACGGTTTTTACATAAGAAAAAAAAATGTATTTTCCATCTAAAACAGCGGATGGGTGTTTTTTCCCTTCCAGATGGACAAAAGAATACCTTGAGGAAGAGGGGGACGTGAGACTCTTTTTAATCCCCCAGGGAGAAATGCTTGGAGAATTAAGAGACAGGGAGCAGGATGGGCTGGAATGGGAGCTCTGCAGCAGCCAGAACAAGGACAGGGTGTGGCCACAGCTACGGGCAGTGGCAGTCAGGCACCTGGCTGATGGGGTCCCGGCAACACCAGGCCATGTGCTTCGTGAAGGGAGGCACTGGGCCCCGCTTGTCACGGTAACCCTAGCTCCTTCCAGGGCCTGGCCCATCCTTGGTGCTCGCTACCTCCTTGGACAATTAGTTCATAAATCCTACCCTTATTTCCTCCCTTATCTCCCCCGCTACAGTGTTCTCACCCTGAGACAGTGATGCCACATGCTGCAGGCCCTCCATGCACACTATCAGAATCCAATATAGGCATCTAACTTCATAAAGGCTGTCGCTAATATTATAGCATTTAATCCTCAAAATATATTTCTGAGCCAGGTACTACCTCCCATTTTACAGATGAGAAACCGAGGCTCCAAGATGCTAAGGAATGTGCCCAAAGTCGCAACACGGTTTGGACTCAAAACCAGGCCTATACTTTAATCCTGACCTCTAAGGCCTCCGCAGTGATTTGGACAGTGACTTGGATTATCGGTACCTCTCGAGTTCACACAGATCATCCTGTTAACATGCAGACTCTGACTCCGAGGTCTGGGCTAGGCCCGAGTCCCTGCACTTCTGAAAGTTCCCATGTGTTCTGTAAGCTGCACTTTGGGTATCCATTCTTTCTAAGGAAACTTTCTTTCTGATGTCCTCCATTTCTATTAAACAATGAGGTGTTGTGTGTGTGTTTTAACCTAAAAAAAAATGTTTGATTTCACTGTGTATTGCTGGTTAGTGAGATATTTAGCAAAGGCTTTCTGGTACAATGCAAAGCCTTGGGGACTCTGCCTGGAATCTTAGAGGGAACATTAAAGGTTGGGAGGCAGAGATCTGATAGGATCTTTTTGCATTTTAGAAACTTTAGGAAGTTTCTGGCGGCAGTGGAGGGAATGAATGGTTTGGGGAGGGACAATATCAGAAGTGGCAGGCCACACAGGAGGCTATAGCAGGGGTCTAGCAAGGAATGATGGTAGCTTGGGGAGGCTCATTTTGGTTTTAATTCCTCCACGAATGTGCCATAATTAGCATCAAAGGAGTTCTGAGGGAACTAGAGAAAACATCTAATCATGTAATTTTACCGAGAAACACTGCGGTTAAAAGAGGAATTCCCACAGCCATTCAATTTCTCTATTGGAGGATTTTTCAAAGTACAGTAAGTCCTTACTTACTGATGTCAATAGGTCCTGTGATTTTTAAGTGACATGATGTATAACAAAACCAATTTTACCATAGGCTAACTGATACAAACAAGAATTACGTTCCTACGACATCTCATCACTGTGTATAACAAAACAACATTGAATGAAACGAGATTATTCGAGGACCTGCTGTATTCTCTATAGCTTATTAATAGATATTGTGCATGAAAAGTAAAAAGGGAAAAGGAATTCAAATATGTGTAGGAAACACTTGATTAAATAGCTAAGCAGTTTTGTTGACTGCAGGACTTCTCAGAGCCTTTAATAAGCTAAAGTTCCCTGCAAATCTTCCAGAGTGTGATAAACATATTTCCAAAATGACTTGTTTGCCATAAATAATACTTTGGGAAATGGTGCTGTGTTCTTTCCCTGGATCACACTGCCTCTCATTACTTGGGTGAATTACCTGCATCTTCCAAGTACAGACATGCCCCACCTTCTACCTGCCTCGGAAAACCTCCTATAGCCCAAATCCTGGCCTACCTCACTCTCTCCTTTTCATTTCTCATGTTGTTCAGGAAGTATCAATTAACTTGGTACTGTCTGAGCCCCTGGCGGGAAAAGTTATTTTCAAATCAAGGAAGGCAGAGTTAGAAGACTGAGAGCAAGTCCTAGCTTTGTTAATATCTTTTTATATCACCATAAAAAGTAAAAGCCAACTGAGGCTTTATTTTTTTCACCTCTTTAAAATAATGTGGCATAACCCGACGATCTCTTCTTCTAGCTCTGTGTCTGTACAGTCAATGTCACGGTTAAAGTCTCCTTGATCTGCCTTAGCAAGGTCAGAAACTATCTGACAGGTCAGTGACTTAATTAGACTCGGTCTTCCCTGTTGTGTGCCCATGTCCTCCCCTTGCGGCCTCTGATCACTGCTCCTGAGAGGTATGACACCCCCACACTTACCAGTGCACACCTTCTTACGTCTCCTCCTATCTAGACACTGAGCTAGGAGCGGTCCTCCTGAGAGCGTGCCGCTGTCTTCTCACAGATGACTGTCTTTTTCTCAGGTAATTGGCCCACCTCTCTACAAGGTGAATAGCCTAGAGCAGGCCTCCCGATTTCTTGCCCAGTACTCTCTCCTAGGCACCATGACCTTTTGATTATGCCAAACAACTCCTCGCTCCCAGCGGCCTTGGTAATCACCAACGCTGCCATCCTTCAGAGCGCAACACAAATTCCCATCAGGTCCACACTCTGTCATCATGTGCCTCAGAGCTGACGGCCCGGGCTGCCACAGCCAATGCATACCCCTTTGGTCACAAGGAAACAGCCTCGGGGAAAATCCTTGGCTCATTCAGCCTTGCGCCAGCTGTAAGCGAAACCTGCCAGACCTCATTCTACTCGAGTCTCCCTGCCCTCTCCCTTCTCTGGGCCCATATCTTTCAGGCAGGCTTCCTAGGGGAGCATGGTGTCTCTTGGGGTTGGACTCTGTGTGCATATGGAAATATTACCTGCATAGTTTATCACTCCCAATGTATTCTCATTTCCCTGGCTAAAGGGGTATGGGTCTCTATCTGTATCAGGGGAGACAGAAAGATTTTTACATATCCAATGTGTTTATGAATAAATCTATACTACTTGCCAGTCACTGAACAAGCCATACATTTTAACACTTCCGTGTCATTGCTGGTCCTTGGCTTAGAAGGACCTTCTGTTCCTTTACTTCCTATTGTCATCCCAGGCACATATGGAAGGCTTCCAAAATGGCTCACTCACATGGCCATTGGCGGGAGGCCCTCATCCCTCAGCACCAGGACCTCTCCACAGGGTGGCTTGAGTATCCTCACAACATGGCAGGCGGCTTCCCCTAGCAGGGGTGGGCAAACTTTTTGACTCGAGGGCCACAATGGGTTCTTAAACTGGACCGGAGGGCCGGAACAAAAGCATGGATGGAGTGTTTGTGTGAACTAATATAAATTCAAAGTAAAGGAGCGGAGGGGAGAGCAAGAGAACCCTTCGCTCTTTCGGCTCCGCGGGCGGATAGAACAGCCGAACGGGCCGGATCCGGCCCGTGGGCCGTAGTTTGCCCACGGCTGCAGGGATCCCAGAGAGAGAGAGAGCAAGGAGAAAGCCACAAGGCCTTATACATCCTAACATCAGAAGTCTCACACTTAAGAGGAAAAGAATTAGGGCCTCCTTTGAAGAGAGGTGTCTCAAAAAATAATATTGCAGACTTAAAATCTACCACAAGGATGTTGCTTATTATATTGCATAGCTTTCTCTCTGAGCCATAGGAGAATTTTCTCTAATCCCACTAGGAAAAACTCTAACACTTTCCATAAGCAGCTTGATTGTTCTTCCCTTCTGTCCCCTGCGAATTGAATAACTGATTTTGTTTTCCTTTTTGCTCCTCAGAAATGTAAAATCAGATTTGTAGCTGGCCTCCATCAGGGTTAAAATATTTCATGGCATGTATTTTATATGCTATGCTCATTTCTAAGCTTTGTTCTTTTCTTCCCTGGGTTTCCCTGTGCATCATTTTTCTTATTTTAAGATTTACTCTACTTTGCTATATGCTATGCATGCTAATAAGCTGCCTTAAATCCTTGTTTAGGACAAGGCTAGGTTTAAATAAATAAGTGCAAGCATACAAATGTACACATGCATATCTAAAATAGGGCTCTTGGTTTACTAGTATATATCCCTAGAGTCAGGGCACCAAATCATTTCAACAAATCCAGGGCATTTTCTCTGACAGACACTGTGGTAAGAAGAAGAACAACACTTCCAGCAACTGCTAACATTCACTGTGCTTTCATGATGTGCCAGGCACTGTGCTCGAAAACCTCTCTCTCCTTCCTTTAACTTTCATGATGTCCTTTCAATATAGGTACCGCCATGACCTCCACTCTACAGATAAGTCTTGGAGGGGTAAAGACGCTTTCTCAAGGTCACCTTTTTAGAAAGTGGCAGAGCCAAGGTTCAAATTCAAGGTCATTGGGTCCTTGGACCAAACCTATATGCTACTTCTGCTTTTTTAGGGCAAATGGAAAATATTTTTTAACATATTAAGTCCACAAAGGTAAATTCAAAATCATCAAGTATTCAACATTCCTGGTGCCCAACATTACCACAAGGGATTTGGGATCTATAAAGGAAGAGGAATACATACAACTGAGGATTTCATAGTCTAAGCAGCAATAGGTGGCTTACAAATGTAAGGCAATTTTAAAAGAGCATTTACATGAGTCAAAATGAAGATAACACACGGTAGATGCTACAGGTGATCAATTAAGGCAGGAAACTCCATGCCCTGAGAAGGTTACCTAAGGCTTTTAGGAAAGGTGAGATTTAGTCTGGACCTTGAAGAATGGACTAAAATTGGATAGATGGAGAGGATACTAGAGAAACAGCTTGGGAAGTATCACCACAATAAAATTCTCTACGCGTCATGTAAATATATATCTGTAACCTTTGACCCCTTAGGAACTACTCCTTAGATCAACCAGCTAATGTGCCTGGCATCCTGTAAAGAGGAAATACTCATGTGCAAACATGTATACATTAATATATTTCAAGTGTCGAAAGAAAACATCAAAAAGTAGCAAGAAACATAGGCATTAGAACAGAAAATCAGAGTTGGTACAACAGTGGCTCTGTCAAAAAATTGAAATCAGGGATGTATAGGGCACATATACATCATTTCTGATTTGTAAGCTGAATCTGCAAGCATGTTTAAGCCCTGTAAAAAGAGCATTCTTTGTGAGATCGTAAGCCATATATCATAGTTCCAGTGCGGCCAGCTGTGACTGGACTCCTGGGGTCTGTTTGCTCATCTGTAAAATGGGAATAGTACAAATCTTTTCTTTGTGAATATTAAATCATTTAATTTATAAGAAAATGCTTTCCAGTCCATAAAACAGCATAATGATCCCTATATGAAATCATTTTTCGACATAAAGTTAACAGCTATGGGAGATAACCTGGTACAAACATCTTCCTGATGTCTGAATGCCCACCACGAACTCTAACTTCTGCTTGGACTTCTCCACTGTCAGGGAACTTCCTTCCACCCAAGATTGTGTATCCCGTTTGGGGACAACTTATTAAACTAAGAGCTGCCTCTTGCCATGGGTACACAAAGGAGGAGCAGAGGCAGTCATGCCACATATTGGCCATTGATGGTAGGTCAGAGGGTCAAATCGCAACAGCTTTGCAACTATTCTCCCCATGGTCAATATCCCCGTCACTCTCTTCCTGCCAGTCCCACTCATTTCCTACGCCCTATCATTCCTGGGGTCTAGGATTGGAATTTTCAGTTTTCCATGTCACAATAGAATAGAAATAATCCGTAAAGTGTTCCCCAGCCCAATATTCGGTGTCCCTACCAGGGGCAGGTAGAAGCTCATGTCAGTGATCTCTTGCTCACTCCCCCAAACTGCCCACTGCCGGACAGATCTGCCTGGGGAACAAGGTGAAGAACCCATTTATTCCCATCCAAACATCCCCGTGATGTGTAATGAAGCAAGCCGCAGTGGCTGGATCTGCTGTGTAAGGCTGAAACGTCTCTAAATAGAATATGGCTCCAAGTTTTCCATGGGGTACCTGCATCAGCAGTTCTGTATGTAAGTCACTGAGAGGAAGCAACTTTGCCCCTAGCAAATCACATCTGTGCAAAAAGGGAAAAAAAAGTAAGGTAAAGAGATGGAGCCATAGATTGGGAAGGGGCAAGAGGAAGAGGAGAACCAAGAAAAAGAAATAAGGCAGGATAACAGCCCCATCTCTCCCCACTCATTCTCAAAATGTTTTTCAAACCATTCTGAACTACATGCAGATTGCATGCTGTTTCTCTGTTCCGGGCCTTTGCACATGCTCTTCCTGCCCCCTGGAATGTTCCATTTTGCTTAACATCATTGCCCATGCTCAGTCTTAAGGCATTAGCTGGGATATCACTTCCTCCAGAAAGCTTCCTGACACCTGGATAAGGAAGGATCTCCTATAATTTCCCTATCACTGCATTGATCACACTTTATTTCTAAGGACATCTTATTTATTTGTCCCTCACTAATAAAAACAATATCCAATATTGATTGAGAGCTTAATATGTGTTCATGTGTTTCATTTGATAGCAAAATAATTCTACAAGGTAATACACCCATTTTACAAATGCAGAAACAGGCTCAGAGCAGTTTAAATATGTTGACCAAGGTAACAAAGGTTATTTACCTACCATGCTCTTACCCACTATGCTACACATCATATCCCCTTCTATGGGCTAGGCTCCATGGGGAAGGACTGAGTCCTAGTTAGATGGTACTCTAGCACTGGTGTGCCCAGCAAGTAGGTGATACTCAATATGTATCTGTTGATTAAAGGAAAGTGCTATAGAGTGAATGTTTATGACTTCCCCAAATTTATAGGTTAAAATCCTAATTGCCAAGATGATAGTATTAGGAGGGTGAGGCCTTTGGGATGGGATTAGCACCCTTATAAAAGAGGCCCCAGAAAGCCTCCGTGCCCGCTTCTGTCTTGCATGCTTATATTGAGAAGACGGAAGTCCGCAACCCAGAAAAGGGTTCTCCCCAGAACCCCACCGCCCTGGCACTCTGATCTCAGACTTCCAGCCTCCAGAACTGTGAGAAACAAATTTCTGTTGTTTATAAGCCACCCAGTCTATGGTACTCTGTTATAGCAGCCTAAACAGACTAAGATGAAATGAAGGGATACAGGAATAAATGAATAGAATCATTACACATTAGAAATTAAAGATTCTCTAGGCTCAATTCTTATTTGAAGAAATAAGGCTAATTGAAGGGCATTACTCTCATGCGAGTGTCTATTTCTCAGGGCAGCCAGAAACACACACACACACACACACACACACACACACACACACACCAGAATTCATTCTAATCAACAAGGGAAGCCAGAACCAGAGTAGTGCCAAGGATCAGGCCCCAGAAGGAGACCACGAATGGGAGATGAGACAAGGGGCCAGGAGCTCTGGAAGCTCGGAATAGGTAAGGATGCAAAGGGCAGGAAGGTCAAGAAGGGACAGGTCTGGAAAGATAATTAAGGGGTGACTAGAAATCTAGTCATTAGTGCTAGCCATGCAGTGTAGGGGGTGGGTTGGTTGCCTTAGCAGGGGTGGGCAAACTTTTTGACTCGAGGACCACAATGGGTTCTTAAACTGGACCGGAGGGCCGGAACAAAAGCATGGATGGAGTGTTTGTGTGAACTAATATAAATTCAAAGTAAAGGAGCGGAGGGGAGAGCAAGAGAACCGGATAGAACAGCCGGATCCAGCCTGCGGGCCATAGTTTGCCCACGGCTGCCTTAGAGCCATGGGAGAAAAATACATACACATTTGTGTATGTATATATATTTTTATATATTGTCCCCAAAAATGTATACACACACTTTGAATGATCATAAAAGCAGTGTTTATTAAAATACATTTCATTTTCAAAATTGAGCTATCAGCTGTTAAAGTGTGCGTATATTTTTGGGATACCCTGTATAATCCAGAAAGATCCATATGGCTTGGGTCAGAATCTGCCCCAGCCCTACTCCCTTATTACTTACTACTCCATTCTGCTCCCCTAAGCAGGATCTGATCCTCAGAGCATTTCTCTTCCTTTATTTATAAAAACACAGATTCTGAAGACCAGCCACTTTAATTTTCCCCACAATTGTTCTTATGGTAGTTTTACTGCTCCAGTCCAAGACACAAATTAGCTAAGAAATGGAGTTAGGAACAACCTTTGCAGGGTCTGAGATGGGTGGGGAAGGGCTTATTCATAAGTTGCCTTCTTTAGTATACTGGGCCCATTAAGCTCCATTCCTGCAAAATTCATTGATTATCCACACTTGCATGAAACTTTTAAAATGCTATAAACACCTGGTTGATGACTTCTGTGTGCCAGGCATGAACCTGGAAGATGCAGAGATGAGTAGCACAAGGTTAATTTCTGCAAGCCCAGGAAGGGGCTCAATGTTCAATGAAGACAGGAGACCAAGCACAAGCAAGGTCCTGGTCCAGGTCTTCTGGGCCACAATAGTGACCAGTCACTCACGAATTGTGATCTCGGGCCAGGTCAATGGCCTCTGTGTCCCAGTTTCCTCATCTGCACAGTGTAACAGGGCATTACCAACCCTTACCTCATAGGGGTGTCACGAGAAGTAAATGAAACAGCACATTGGAAAGCATTTTTGCAAAAGTATAAAGCACTCAGCATATTCAAATTGTTATTATTGGAAATTCTTCTCCCTTGCCTCAGTGCTACCCTAGTTAATAAGCAGATGCCTGGAATAGACTTTGAACAAATAAAAGAAACCTCACTTGAGTCCAATTGCATGAATTGTATTAAATGAATGTGTATTGAGGACCTCTGGCACACAAAACGCAAAGGTGTAATTAAACCTTGTCCCGGCTTTGTCAGCTAGGCATTGTCTCCCTGTTTTTAAGAGGCTCAGAGAGGTAACATAACTTGCCTGAGTCATAAACAAATAAATGGAGCTGGTATATTTACATAGGTCAGCCAGTCTCCTCTATACCAAGTTGTCGCCTCTCTCCCTCCTCCCCCTTTCCTCCCTTCCTCTCTCCCTCTCTTTGCCAACTGCTTTATTCTGTCTATAAATGCTGCCCACCTCCAGCCCTGAGTCAGTAACCTTAAGATAGTCCATCACAATGGATCTCCATACTCCCTAACCCAATGATAATTTTTCTCCTCACTTCACAATTCCATTATTTGGCAAGAAATCCACAAGGGACAAGCATATCACAAATGAAAGGGAAAGCATATATAAGCCAGTTTCTTTATCAGTCTCTCCCATGCTTGTGATTTCAGGCTGTGAAGGAGGAACGGGAGCTGTAAGTAATGCTAATAGCATCATCCCAGGAGCAGCAGATAACAGCTCACAGTCCTGGGGAGGAGTTGCCTCTGTGCCATGTGATTTTTTGTTACCATCCTGGCTGTGAGATGAGATTCAGAGAAATCAGATGTGATGGGTTTACAAACCCCAGTAACACATGGCTGGTCCCCAGCTTCCCAAAAGAGGCATAGGCTCACCCATCTATTGCCTGGACAGACACTTTGTGCTTCCTTGCCAGGTGAGGAAGATAAACCATTCCTGTGGCGATCCCAGCACTATTGCCCTAGGAGAAGAGAAGTGTCAGGAGGAAGACCTTGTCACTGCTGATGAGCTTCCCTAGGGCACAGGGGGCTGAGCAGGTGGAAAACAAATTTTTAGTGAGAAGCTGTAGAGAAGCAGACGGCATCTCAATACCGAGGGGGAAATTCACATTCCATAGAAAGTGGGTGCACTCAAAAGGAAGTGGGAGCTCTGCCCCCAGGCTGCTCATGAAAAGTTAGGAAACCTAGAAGGGATGTCACAGAGCATTATCCATGCCTCTGATGGTGGTCAGATGATCAGATGACACCAAATTCTGTTCCAAAACTGGGGTTCTGACCGGGGGGCATATAATACAGTGGTCGAGGTCACAGAATCAGAATGCCAGTTTTCAATTCATTACCTTGCAACCCTATACTAGTTAGCTAACCTCTGTGGGCTTCCTTTTTTGTGTGTGTCAGGTAAGGATTATACCAGTAGTGGCCTATAGAGGTGTTACGAGAATTAAGTGAGTTAATGCCTGGTGCCGTGCTTTAAAGGAGTGGTTGCCACATGGTAAGTACTTAGTAGACATATGCTAAGTACTGATCAGGTGCCAGACTCTCTTCTGAGCCACAGGGATGGACAATCATGTACAATACATGGATACTTGCTCCCATGAATAAACAAGCACATCTAACTTCAGACACTGATATGTGCTAGGAAGAAAGTAAAAGAATACCAAGGATGTAATAAGATCGAGTGTCTTTGAGGAAGGGCTAAGGGAGCATGAACAAGGGCAGGTGGAGAGCAGCTCTCTGGGCTGAGGACTGCTGAACCGAGAGAAGCCAGCCGTGCTGAGTTGGAGGAGCATCCACACAGAGGGGCCAACGATCACAGAGGTCTTGAGGCAGATCAAAGCTTACTATCTTCAGAAGTGAGGGGGGAAGCCTGTGTGTCTCGAGTGGAGGGAGTGAGGAGGGAGAAACAGTGAGAGATAACAGCAACGAGGTAGGCAGGGTCCAAGCATGTAGGGTGTTGCAGGCCACCCTGAGAGTTTGGAATTTATTCTATGGCCAGTGGGTTTTAGGCAGAACAAGATGTTGTACACTTCACACTCTAAAGGGATCATGCATTTGACTTTTAAAAAAAACCCTGTGGATGATCCTTCCCATTCTTTCCCATTTCCAAAGGTCCCCAAGGCCGTAAAAGAGCTCAGAGTTACAAGATGCAAAGTGTCTGGGTCTCTAAATAATCTCCTAGGCATCCTTGGGCTGACCAGGAACACTAATGTTGGGGTGTTGTGGGGTAAAAATAAACCTTAGGTATTAAACCAGTGAGGGATAGAGGGGAGGAAGAGGGAGAGAAGAGAACGGAGTGGGAGAGAGGGAGGGGAAAAGAGCATTCCTGTTGTTACATGAGAAAGTCAAACCCACAGTCAGGAATGAACTGCAATGGAAGCAAAAAAAAAAACCTTCCATCCATTTCCCTCATAGCGACCTTACAGAGTAGGTCATTGTTTTTTAAGTAAATAAGTCGACTCCATCCAGAACCAGCTAACCCGTGACATGAGCCAGTAACCAACCAATATCTGCAAATGTTGCCTTTACAGGAAAGTAGCAGACCAGGTTAGCCTGAGACAACATCCTCCAGGTATCCTACTTCCCTTTTCAGAAGCCAGATTTAAAATAAATGATTTTTTTCTCCATCAGACCAGACCACCTCTTTGAGTCCTTGCCAGATAGGCAACATTGACTTTCATGGCTATGAAGTACAAAAATTACAAGGTACAGGTAATAAACCTTGGTTCAAAGGTTTATTGATTCAATACTCTAGCATTGAGTTTTAGGCAATGACCAGGCACTTGCTAATCCTGTGTATCCTGCCTAATGCTGCCACTGCCCAAGAACTAGAGGTCCATTAGGTACACACATCTGTGCACACTCACTTACTCAATAAGCATTTACTGAGCATCTACTTTGTACTAGGCACTGGTCTAAGTACTGGGGATACAATAGCGGACCAAACAGATAAAGTTCTTTTTTTGCTAAAATAGTCAACAACCATAGATAAGCAGTCATGAATGGGATTAGGGCTCGTATAAAAGAAACCCCAAAGAGCTCTTTCAGCCCTTTCCACCATGGGAGGACACAGCAAGAAGATGGCTACCTATGAACCAGAAAACAGGCTCGCACCAGACACTGACTCTGCCAGCACCTTGATCTTAGACTTCCCAGCCTCCAGAACTGTGAGAAATAGATGTTTGTTTTGTAACTCACCCCGTCTATGGTATTCTTGTTATAGCTGCCCAAATGGACTAAGACAAAAATGGGTGAGGATTCTTAAACATCTGAAGGTCTGCCACCCAGCATAGTCGTGGCAGCTCCCTGAATCTGTCTATGACCCACACCCCTTCCATCTTTCTGTTCCACCATTTTTAGGATGCAATCCTTGCCGCATGGCCCAGGGTGGCTGCAGGAGCTCCAGCCATTAAGTCTGGCCAGACGGGAAGCACACGGATGCTTCTTTTCTGCTATCAGTTTGCTCTGAGACTTTGGGAACTTCATCTCCCCACTCCCCGCCGGGATCAGTTTTCCCATCTGATCTGTCAAATTCCTTATTGTTCTAACATGTCCTGACTCTGTCAAAATAGGGACAAAGTTGCTTCCATCTAAAGCAGTGAGTCTGGGACACAGCCAGACAGAGTATTTATTGATTTGACTGAGAAACTGACCTTTAAATATTCCATTTCTGTATTGGTGCTTTGGATAGGAGCTCTCCGGGGAACTCTGAGGGTAATTGCTTTTGCTTCTGCTTCAGAAGGGGCTGACTTTGATGCAATGCTGTTCTCATCTGCAGGTTTAATTTAGCTCTTTTGTCTGCATTACACTCACTCGGAACCATCCTTTGTGTGCTGCCAAACACATCACATGGCCAGCCGTTTCCAGCCGAATTTAGACTTGCCCTTTTAGCTAAGGATCCTGGGATGCTGTGACACCTGAGGTTGGCCAAGCTGACTTCCAACTCCCTGGGGATCCTCTGGGAGCTGTGAGTAATCTGAACCCACCACTGGGTGTCAGCATTGCTTTGTCCAATTATAAGGAAAAATAGATATTTCTGTGGTTTGGGAGTTGTTTATGCGGTAAGTCTGGACTCTAAAGTGGCCACAACCACAATTCACATTTTTACAGCTCTTAGCATTAACCAAAGAAGTTCCCTTCTCTGTCTTTACATCTAGACTCTTCCTACTCATTTCAGCCCCTCTGTGCCTCTTACCTAGATTACTGAAACAATCCCCATTACCAGTTTTGTGTCCCTCAATCTTTTCCATCTAGTAAAATCAGGACTATAACAGGCTCAACTGTAGAAAATGAGCCTCTTGTCACTGAAAGTTTGCAAACACTTGGCAGATATATGTATAAATACATGTATGTAAATGTATAGATACACACACACACACACACACACACACACACACACACACGTATCTTCCCAGCTGGAGAACCTAAGGACTCCCTGTTGTCCATAACAGAGAAGATCCTAAGCCGTCTAGCTTTGCAAACAGAGCTGTCTACTACCCAGCTGCCTCCAACCCTTCAGTCACATCTCCTATAGCAAACATCTTGCTGCAGTAAGAATGAACATTCCCAAAGAGAATTTCTATGTCTCTTCTCCCTTCTTACCAGGGAGACTTCTATCATTCTTCCAGAGCCTCCTCCAAGAAGCTTGCCTTCTCCCAGGCCCTCTCCCCAGCTGAAATTTAGTGCCCTTTCTGTAGGCACCCAGGGCACATGAACTACATATCCTATTTACCTCAGAGTGTCCAAGTTAGCTGTGATGTCCTCTCATTCGCTAGATTATAAACTACTTTAGGACAAGGACCTCAAGTTTTATTTTTATCTTTGTAACTATGGCTTTTTTCACGGTGTCAAGCAGGTGTTGACACTTGATATATGACTATTTTAACCAAACTCAACTGAACCCATGTTTACTAAGCTCATTTTGCAGAATATGCAGCCTCTCTTATATGCATCCCCTGTTCACAGTCCCAGTTGCAATCATCTTGGTTCAAAGGTTTCCAAATGTGTCACTTCCTTCGTCTGGTGACCTGTGCCATGGGCTACTTTTATAAAAAGACTTTTTCATTACATCCACTTATTTTGTCTCAAATAAATTTATTTTAAAAGAAAACTTTATATTACTACCATAATTGAAAGCTTATATCACTTGCCTCAAAGAGATAGTTTAAGAAAATAAAATTAAAACATGCTATTAAATTCTAGCTAAACACTCTTTAATACATATATTTTTTTTCAGAGAGAGAGGAAGGGAGAGGGATAGAGAGATAGAAACATCAATTAGAGAGGAAAGTCATCAATCTGCTTCCTCCTGCATGGCCCCATCTGGGGATTGAGCTGGAGACCTCTTATTTCCTGGGTCGATGCTCCAACTGCTGAGACACACCAGCTAGGCTACCTAAACACTCTTGCCTGCTATAGTAGATACACTGATACCATGAATGGACCATGATCCCTTCATGTATCCATGCCTCTTTGACACATGACTTTGAGTTCCTCTCACTACATAGACAGAGCCCATGTCTCCATCCCTTGATTCTGAATTCAGCCATAGAACTTGCTCTGGCCAATGTTGTGTTACTAGATTTGACACTTGCAGAGGAATGAAAAGCTCTTGCCTGGGATTTCTCCCCTGCAATGGGCATGTGCTCAGGCTAGCCTAATGAAAGGATAGAAGAAATGCATGAAGCAGAGTCCAGTTGCCCCAGCCAATAGTCAGCTGAGATTCTAATTGCTAAACTTGAAAGCAAATCCAGTCTTTCGAGCTATATATTTATTGTTGAAAGGCAGCGAGGTATTGTTGAATGTCTGCTATATACATTAATATGGCAATAGATAACTAATATACCTGCCAAGATTCTGAGCCTATAGTGTGATTTCTCTTTGTTAGAAAGGTACATTTGAAAGAGGTAGAGAGGTGTTAAAATCCTAGCACCCAATTGAGAGTGTCTCCTTGAAATAATCAGATAGATTGAAATAGAGCTGAAAAGTGAATAATTGACTCACTTCTTTAATTCAATGTAATTCATCCTAGTTTATACTTAAAATATCTCTATGCCTTTCCACACTTTGAGATATACTACCCTAATTCTTGCCCTTTCTACCGTCTTTGTAGACAAAGGATATGGCTTCCAAAATGGTCTCGGGCTCATTGCCTAAAAGCTAAAGGCCAAATTTGATTCGAATTCCAGGTGCTCCAGGATCTTGTCCAAGCTCTGCCCCTTCAGTCTTGCTCCCACTGTTTCCCTACTTTATATAACAGGTATAATAACCCAACCTGTTTCATGTTTACTGAGCATGTACTGCAGATGCTCAGCCAGAGCCAGGCACCTAGCTAGGGGGATGGGAGGGAGCTGGAGGTGATAATTAAGATGCAGTCTTCACTTTTATCAAGTTCTCAGCTCATAAATAAAGCATGTAAGCAACCACATAACTCATCTAATACACGAAGAGTAAGTCAGAAAGCTATAGAGACCCATAGGATTGGTATCTAATGCAGTCAGGAGCTGGAAAAGCTTGAATCACAGAAGGATCCCAAGAGCATTGATGCCCTGAGATACAATGAAACTTCTGATTCTTCCACCACAACTTGGAAGAAGTGTTCATGTTTTCTAAACCCTCATAGCTCTACATAGCCCATTATATATTATTTTACTTACTTTATGCATTCCCTTGGACGATCAGCTCTTTAAGAACATTGATCATTCATCTTTGCACCAGCTACACAGTAGTAGGTCATAAGGCAAACACTAACACATGTTTGGTTGATGGATGGATAGACAGATGGATGAATGGGTGTATGAATGGAAGGTCATGAGATAAATAAATCATACTCTAAGAAAAATGTTGGCTCTCTTTAAGTCACTGTACTTATGTGGCTACCTAATCCCATGGTTTCCAAAGTATACCTAGTGAGTTTTAGATGCCTGGGACCTATTTTCTTGGGATATTCTAATTACACAGATATGAGATGAGACCCCTGTGATCCATATTTTAACAAGCTCCCTAGAGAATGCTGAAATGTCTGGTCCAAGGACTGATGCTTGGGGATTATAAATCTAACTCACCTGAGTATCACAATGGCTTCATACTCTCAGGTGTTCTATTTGTGAGATGTTCAGCCTCTCTTTTCATTGATGCTCAGCCTATTCAGATCACCTGAAAGAGGAAACTACTCCTATGACTTGGAAAAATTCACAAGAAAGTTACAATAATAATAATAATGTACGGGCATGTATTAAGTACATACTTAACAAGTGTTAGGCATTCTGCTAAGTGCTCATTTAATCCTATATGCAGTCCAAATAAGAGGGTTTTCTAAACCACTTTATTGAGGTATAACTGGCACGTGAAAAGCTGTACATATTTACAGTATACACCTGATGTGTTTGGAGGTAAGTGCAGGCCTGTGAAACCGGCACCACAATCTATGCCATGAACATATCCGTCACCTCCAAAGGTTTCCTCCCACCCTTGTAATAGTAAATTAGTATTTCTGTGATAAAAATACTTAACGTATGATCTACCATTTTAGCAGTGTTGTAATATACAATACACTACTGTTAACTATAGGAACTGTTTGAATGTTTGTGTCCCCCCAAACCCTAATCCCCCAAAAGTGATAGTGTTAGTAGGTGGGACCTTTGGGGAGTGATTAGGTCATAAGGGTGGAACCCTCATGAATGTGATTAGAGCTCTTATCAAATAGATACCACGGAAGTCCCTAGTCCCTTCCACCAAGTGAAGACAGAACATGAAGTCTACATCCAGGAAAAGGGCCCTCACTTGACCATGCTGGCCTTGAACTTCTAGCCTCCAGAGCCATGAGCAATACATGTCCGCTGCTTATAAGCTACCCAGGCTGTGTGGGGTTTTTTTCTTTTCTTTTTTCATTTTTTTTTTCTCAAACTATAAGAAGAAGTTTATTTAGAAAGTCACAGAGGTAGAAGAAGTGAGCAATATAAGAAATGGGCTTGGGAAACAAGTCACAGGGGTTAAAGAATGGTCCTTGGAGCTTAGAAGAAAGAGCAAAGCAAAGCAAATGAGCCTGGGGAAGGGGGTGGGAAAGGTGTGGGCTCGCTCCACAGAGAGAGATACTGTGGTACTTTTTTTATAGCAGCTCAAACAGACTGTGGCGGGCACTATGCTGTGCAGTAGCTCTCTAGGGCTTACTCATCTTATATAACTAAAACCTCATACCCGTTGACTAATGCCTCCCCAATTGCCCCTCTCCCCAGCCCCTGGCAACCAGCATTCTACTCTCTGCTTCTATGAATTTGACTATTTTAGATTCATCATATACGTGGTATCAAGCTTTCCAGGTGTCCTTTCAGGGTTGTGGTCTCCACTGATTGGTCAGCAGAGTGGGGGGGGGGGGGGAACGGGGGGGGGTGTCAGCAGTCAATGAGGTGGTCCCAATGTCAGCCACAGCGCCACTTTGTCTGATTTTATTGCTTTTTAAATAGTTTAATGTATTTTAATAGCACACTTACAGGAACAGCACAGAAGACAAACAATAGTAAAAACATGTACTTTTATGTAGGACAACTCAGAAAAGCATAGTGAATGGATGGGATCCGTATGATAAAAACGCTTCAAATGCCATTTAGTTGACATCAATAAGAATCGCTTTACTTGCTTTTAAAAAAAATCCAAATGCTAACATTGTCCAGATAATTTAAACAGATTTATTTATAATTTTTATAAAGTTGAACTGCTGGAACTTATCCACTGAAACATTTGACTTTCATTAATGCTTTATGTCCCCGCATCAAGGTTCATCCGTATTATTGCAAATGGCAAGATTTAGATATGTATGAGGCTGAATAATATTCCATTGTATGTATATGCCACACTTTAAAAAATCCATCCATCATTGATGGCCATGTAGGTTGTTTCCACATCTTGGCCATTGTGAATAATGCTGGGATGAATATGGGAGTACAGGTGTGTCTTCAAGGTACCGATTTCATTTCCTTTGGGGATGTACCCAGAAGAGAGATTGCTGGATCATATAGCACCTATATTTTTAAATGTAAATTTTATTTTTCAATTACGCTTTACATTCAGTATTATCTTGTATTGGTTTCAGGTGTATAGCATAGTGGTTAGACAATCATATACTTTAGAAAATGTTCCCCCCGATATTTCCAATATTAACTTGGTACCGTACATAGTTATTACAATATTATTGACTGTATTTCCTATGCTGTACTTTACATCCCCGTGACTATTTGGAAAAGGTGACAGGATTAAGAAGTAAAAATTGGTAGTTACAAAATAGTACTTCTATTTTTAATTTTTTGAAGAACCTTCATACTGTTTTCAAAAGTTGTTGTAAATTGTGTAAATGCACCAATTTACATTCCCATCAGCTCCCTTTTCTTCACATCCTCACCAACACTTAGCATATATATTACCCTAACAGGTGTGAGGTGATATCGCATTGTGGCTTTGATTTGCATTTTCCTGATGATTAGTGATGAATATCTTTTCATGCTGGCCATTTGTATGTCTTCTTTGGAGAATTGCCTCTTCCTTTGCTCATTTTTACATTGGATTTTTTTTTTTTTTTTTTTTTTTTTTTTTTTTTTTGCTATTGAGTTGTAGGAGTTCTTTATATATTTTAGATAACTCCTTATCCCATATATGGTTTGCAAATATTTTCTCCCATTCTGTAGGCTGCCTTTTTATTTTGTTGAGTTTGTTGATTGTTCCCTTTGCTGTGCAGAAGCTTTGGTAGGTACTCCTTTATGACCTCAGTCTCGAAAGGAAGAAAGAGGTACAAGGAGACAAACTGTATGTGGTAAAGTTGGAATTCAAGCCCAGGTTTGTATGATTTCAGAATCCTATGATCATAATGTGTGAAGGTCGTCATGCGTCAGACTAAAGCAGGATGCAACTCAGCTATATACAAAGATCTTGATGGATGAGAATTTGGGGAAAAGAAATGAGCACTGGACAGGGAATTAAGCAATCTGAGACTCCAATCCCAGTGCTGACAAGAGCAACAAGATTAGTGAACACTTACATGTAGTTTACTATGTCCCAGCTTCTGTTCCAAGTGCTTGCTATAGTAACTCAATCCTTGTAACAACATTATGAAGTAAGTACTGTTATTGCCACGATGCAACAGATAAGGTAACTGAGACACAAAGACATTGTTACACAGCTAGGAAGTAGCACTGACTCAAACTCAAACCATCTGGTCACCGAGTCCACACTTAGCCACCATGGTGTACGGTAGTTAATCAAATACACTTCGGTGATTCCTATCCCTTCCGTTGGTCTCCACCTCAAATACAAAATGGAGGAGTTGGTTTAAATGATGTTTATAGCCTTTTCCAATTTGGATCATTTTTTAAGTCTAATTTTATTTAAAGGTCATGAAGGGAGAGTATAGGTTCTCCTTTTCTTAAAGAATATTTTAAAATTAGATTTTTCTTGAGAAAGAATGAGACACAGTCTTGTCTAAAGCCTGGGAGTGAGGTAGATAATCTCTCATGGTCATGAAATAATGAGTGATAGTTCAACCCATAAGGTATTCCATGAGGAGACGAAAGGTCATGACCCCTTTCCTTACAAGGAGTACATCTTAGTCCATTCAGACTGCTATAGCAAAATACCACAGACTGGGTTGCTTAAGCAACACACATTTATTTCTCACAGTTCTGGAGGCTGGAAAGTCCAAGATCAAGGTAGCAGCAGATTCAATATCTGGTGATAGACCGCATCCTGATTCATAGATTGTTGTCTTCTTGATGTAACCTCATGTAGCAGAAGGGACAAGGGAGGATTCTGGGGTCTCTTTTCACAAGGGCACTAATCCCATTCATGAGTGCTCCATCCTCATTACCTAATCACCTCCCAAATGCCCTACACCTCCAAATTCCATCAGAGGGTTAGGAGTGCAACATAGGAACTTTGGGACCCAGACATTCAGTTCATTGCAACACACTGTATACAAGGCCCTTCAAAAATTCACTGTCCATCAGTAAACATTAAAGATGACCAATCCTCCCTTTAAAAAAGGAAAATAATTTGGAATCTACAAGTCAAAAGAATGGAACAAATTTTTCATAGCTCTGCAATTGCTTGGAGACACAGTCTATAACAAGTCACATCAAGCAGATTCCAAAAGAGCCACTAGAGTCGGTTTGCATTGTGGTTTTGTCACATATAAGCCAGGTAACATTGGGGAAGTTATTTAATCTCTCTAAGCCTTGATTTCCTCATCAGTAATATGGATCAATCATAGTGCCCTCTTCACTAGGTTGTCATGAGGTTTAAGCAAGATAATACAAGTAAGTAAAGATGGAAATTATATTAATAATAACAACAATAATATAAATAAAACTATTACACACTTATCATATGGTGTCAGGTATTATTCTAAGTGCTTTATAACTTCCAAACCAATACAAACAAATCTAAACCATCCCGAAGGAGCGATCTTTCACCCTCTTCTTGCACCTGCAGTGATGGGTACTCACCGCTTTACAGGCTCTCTCTCTGCAGTGAAATCTTTGGAGTGGCAGAAATCATCCCTTCTCATTTACTGTGCTAGTCCCAGATCTGAGTATCTATTCTCAAATTGATTTTTAAGAATCATATCAGTAAGACACGTGAAGTATTGACCATTCTGCAGGTCTGTTATTGTTATTGATAAAAAAATTGATTGAGCATATATAATGTTAATAATTAATAACTAAATTGATTGAGCATATGTAACATACTCTTCTACAAGGATGGTCTCATTTAAGCCTCCTGGTAACCCAGTGAGATATGTACCAGTCTTTTATCATTCCTATTTTATAGAGATATATACTGTGACACACAAAAAAGCTAAGTCACCTGCCTAAATCCCCAAACTTCCTACCTAGTAGATTAGGAATCTCAGCCAGGCAGTCTGAGGCTGGCATTCACGCTCTCCCTGTACCACGTGGTCTCTATGGGATATGAACTGGAAGGACCCCAGCAGTTAGCATCCTTTCACTTTGCAGTAATCTGCTCTTCATCAAAACCTTCTTCACTTTATCCAGAGTGAAGTGCACACAGCTAGAACTCTAAGGACCTTAATGTCCTGGTGCCCGTCATATATTTCCACTGTGCTTCCCAGATTCCAACTTAAATAACGGATGGAGCCCTGCAGTTCAGGTTCTGCAGAAAGTTGCAGATGATGGGTAGCTGGTTAGCAGTCAGCTGAAGGACAATATATTTTAATGCAAATTCAATGAGCTGGAACGACAGCATTTCCTCCAAGAGCCTTAACTAGGTTAGCATGACCTCCGAGAGGGACCAGAATTCTAACAGCCAAATTAAAATAGAAAGTCTTATGGAGATTTCTATGCTAATCAGCCACGTCTTACTGGAACGATTATGTTCAGCACAATGGCCATTTGCCAGTTACAGCCAGGGCATCATTTGGTCAGGTGGCCAACAGAAAATGATGACTCAGAAAGTGCCGGGGAGGCCACGTTAAGGCAGCAGTACCCGGGAAATGGTGACAGAGGTGGGATCGAAGTGCTAGGACCCCCAAAGAAAGATGTTTCTTACAGGAATTCTAGCAAACACCTTGTCTGCTTTGCCATTTGTGCTGCAGTAAAAATCCTCTGTTGGAGAGTTCATGGAAGCCATGTACCTTCTGGGACCTGAAAACCGGGACCAAAAGGAGAGAAAAACAAGAAAATGATTCTGTCCAGACTGAGGATTTCGCCTGGCACCGAGTGTTTGCTCTGGGCACGCAGACCTTGTGTTCTGCTGCAGTGAAGGGGCGATGCCATCTTCTGTGACCTGGGCCAACAGAAAGCTCATTATGCCTCGCATCTGTTTTGTTTTGCGATTTAGGGAATTGACAGAAGCTAAGCTGGTCAGGCACAGACGTTTGTACCAACAAAAGCATCCAAATCTGACTTTCTCTAGTCTACCCTTCCCTCCTCTGCCGGAGCCAACAACAACCAGAGAAGGAAATAAATGACTGAAGGTGGACCACAGTACCCTTGGTATTTACAGTGCCATCTGAACTGATTTTTAATGGTTTTCAAAAGATACCTTGGCACCTCCCCAGAAATACTCAATCATAATCACAAGGGGAAACAGAGGAGAAATGACCTATATTTTTAAATGAGCTGTCCAGGTGATTGTGATGCAGAACCAGGTTTGGGAATCACTGCTCTGGACCACATCATCACATGGGAAAAGCGCTGATGCTCTCCTGGGTCCATCCTGCCTGGCAGTCAGTCTTCAAATGCAGAACTAAGAGCCATGGTCCAAATAACATGGTTGTTATGCATCCTGACAATGACCCCACACAACATTAAAGAAATATTCACCTAGCACTTGATGTGTGCCAGGAAGCTTTACATATATTATCTTGTTTCAGTCAAAGGTTAATGTCCCTTCAATATTTAAACATACAATATTTAGATACATTACTCTCAGGCAGAAATGTTTAACAACAATAACATTATGTGTAATTGGATCACACAGTTTTATTCACACTTTAACCTGGATGAAGACGGAAAATGAATTCATTGTGCCTGTTACTGAACTTTCATTTCTCTATAACTTCCATCTGACAGTAGAAAAATGAACTAAATAATCAATGTAGTTTAAATTCTGTCTCTTCTTATTATCTAAATTGTCACTTTAGGTAGTGTCAGTCTCCCTAGAATAAGAATTTTTTTAATCTCTCAAATCTGTCCTTGCTTCTCCACCAAGATGAATTTGGGGTATAAGGGAAGTGTGGGGAGAGGGGAGGATGTGTGATTTACAAGCATCCATGGTGACAGGATCCCATCCCTTTTCCGCCTGGTCTCTGCTTGCCCCTCCGCCCTGCACAGCAGAAATGGAAGCTGGCATGGCATTTACTCTCACTTGCTCTCTTGCCTCAACCTGAACACAGACTGGGGCAGTGGTCGGCAAACTGTGGCTCGTGAGCCACATGCGGCTCTTTGGCCCCTTGAGTGTGGCTCTTCCACAAAATACCACGGCCTGGGCGAGTCTATTTTGAAGAAGTGATGTTAGAAGAAGTTTAAGTTTAAAAAATTTGGCTCTCAAAAGAAATTTCAATTGTTGTACTGTTGATATTTGGCTCTGTTGACTCATGAGTTTGCCGACCAGTGGACTGGGGGAGCCTGGCTATCTGGGCCTCAATTCAACTACTGCTGGCAGCATGGATTTCTCTAAGGTTTGGCTAGAACTCCAGTTCCCCCCCCCCCCCCCTGGTGGCTCTGATCTATAGTCTCTACTGCAGGGCTAGCTTGTCCCAACCACCGTAACCCACTATGGCAAGATCCCAAATGCACTCTCAGGTACTTCTGGAACCAACCCATTCCATGCAGGACCGGCAGATCCATCTTGTGCCCTAGCCTGGTGAAGAAGCTAATCAACTCTCAATCTTGCTCCAATTTATCTAACAAGCCTCCTGCTTCCTGTGCCAAAGTCAGCACAGGGATGAGAAAATTAGGACCATGTCCCTCTGCTCTGCTCTCCCACTGCCTTCTCTCTCCCGCTTCCCACTGCCTTAAACCAGAATGGGGCAGGCACTTCCACATGGCCATCCTGCAAGACCTTCCTTAGATCAAGCATGCCCTTGACATGCTAGACAGGCAGCTGAAGGAATTTAGGCAACCCCTCACGAGACTATAGCTGGGTTTCTTGTGGATGTTCCTTTTGCCCCCTATCCCTCCTCTGTCATGCCCAACCGCCCCCTTTCTTTCTCTAAGCAAAAGACACCTCCAGCTAACTAGGGCAAAGCTCTAGTTGCTACTGGAAAGACAAAAGATAAAAATATGAATATTTTAAAAATATATATATATATATAGCACTTTGATTTTCAAAATGAGTTTTAGTTCACAGGGAACGAGGCAAAATAGGAATTACTACCTGCATTTAACAAAGGAAGACACTGAGGCACAAATTCTCACAGGATTAGTAAATAGTCTGGAATTTTGTCCTTTATTTATTCCTAGAGCTGGCTTCTTTTATGATACATAGTTCTTTTCTTTGTTAAGTGGTATTTTTTTAGCCAATGCTTTCTCAAGGAATGAGTCCCATTAGGCCGGGCCAAGTACCACATGGATGGTCCCATCATTTCTCCTACCTGTTCAAATCCTGCTGCCCCTCAGGCTCAGGTCAGACACCCTCTCCCGAAACACTTCCATGACCTTGCTTGCTTTGAATTCTTTTTGAGTTATACTCCAGCAGCATCAGTTGACACATAATTCAAGACAGCAATTTCTTACATTGCTTTCTTCTTTTATGTTTTCTTCCTTTTTATTAAATTTATTGGGGTGACTGGTTAACAAAATTTTACAGGTTTCAGGTGCTCAATTCTACTACACATCATCTGTACACTGTATTGTGTGTTCACCACCCTAAGTCAAGTCTTCATCCATCACCCTGTACCCTCCTCCACCGCCATCCTCCCTAACCCCGACAATCACCGCACTGTTATCCGTGTCCATGAGCTCCTTCTCTTTTTTCTTTTTTCCTCAATCACTCCAGCTACCCCCATCCCCTGCAGCTGCCAGCCTACTCTTAACACTGCTTTCTAACTCATCTATCATCTGTGTAACTCTTGCCTCTCAACTAGCCTGTGAGCTACTCTGCAAGCTGTTTGAAGGCAACACCTACACTTCTAAAGTCCTGTTCTAGCGGTTAAGACAATTTGAAGCTAGACTGCTTAGGTTCAATTCCTGGTTCTGCTGCTTATGAGCTGTGCAATTCTGGGAAAGTCACTTAAGTTCTAAGCCTCTGTGTCTCCCACCCCCATGCACACCTGTGCTCTGGGCTGTCCAGTTACAAAATACTTTCATGCCCATGATCTCACTTGACCCTCATAGAGACTTTCTGAGCTTCTCAGAAAAGGTATCAGAGTCCCCATTTTGCAAGTGAAGACACCACAGTTGTTGGGGGCTAAGAAGTGGCAGAGCCTGGGCCAGAGTTCTGGCAGCACCCCAACCACAGTGGCAGTCACAAGGAGGCTCTGCAGCATGCTGCTCACAAGGCCAGGTTCTGGCCTCATTCGGACCTCAGTCTGGATCCCATCTCACCACACACTGGCTGTGTCATCTCAAGAAAGTGCCTGATCTTTCTGGTCCTCAGTTTGCTCATCTGTAAGATGAAGATAATACTAGTACTTTCCTCCTAAGTTTGAAAGAGAATTAAAGTGTATAGTCTATGTAGATACTTGGCATGGCATGTAGCAAATATTAAGGATTCAGCCAGTGTAGTTGGGAGAAACACTCCTCACTCATTGTGTTTCCATGTGCAGGGACCTCAGTTGGCCTGGCATTACCAGCCTCTCTTCCCAGCCTCACACTCCCCAAAGGAGAGGGGAGTTTATCAGCGTGTGCATTTGGAAGAGTACTTTGGGGTCTGCTCTCAGCCACGCATTTAGGCGCAACAAAGGGGATCTCCATTCTGTAAGGGGAGGCCTGTGATTGTGCAACCCTATGTGGTCTGAGAAAGTTCTTTCCTGGGGTACAGTATTAAGGCATCCATTGCTGTTTCATTACTAAGCCAAATCCTCCAGCCTCACTTTCATCAATAACACATCTGACATTTGGATATCCACTTTCCTGATTCTTACATCTATCTTTTAATTGGCTTAGACTTAGGGAAGAAAGCAGATACTATCCACTGATCCTCTAAAATCCTAGCAAATATTAGCTGCTGCCATGATTATCAATATTATGTAAAAACTGTTTCCAAGCAGAAGTACCTGAAATCTCCAGCTTCTTTGCCTTCCATCAGATGGCTGGGTGGCTCTAAAGGGTTTGGCTGCTACATTCAGCAGCAATCAATGTAGCAGCCAAACCTCCCTCTCCTTTCCTCTCTGAAATCAATAAAAATATATTTAAAAATTATATATATAATTTTTAAATATATTTATATATATATATATAATTTGATATAAAAATTATACTCATGCACAAATTTTGTGCACCAGACCTCTAGTAAATATGATAATATATAGATATAAAAATTATATGTATATATAATTTTTAAATATATTTTTATTGATTTCAGAGAGGAAAGGAGAAGGAGAGAAAGAGAAACATCCATTGATGAGAGAGAATCATTGATCAGCTGCCTCCTGCACACCCCCTACTGGGGATCAAGCCCACAACCTGGGCATGTGCCCTGACTGGGAATTGAATCGTGACGTCCTGGTTCTTAGGTTGACAACCATGGAGCCACACTGGCTAGGCTAAGCAACACAAACTTTTAACATCTCATTTAACAAGAAATCTAAAGGGAAGTGGCATCAGGGCTGGCTAGTAGCTCAGTAGAGTCACATGGACCAAGGCTCTTTCCATCCCATGGGAGCTCAGTGATGATTTTCCTCATTGGTCCAATTATCTTTTTCTCATCTGGTACTGTCAAAGCAAGAGGAAAGTGGTACACAACAGAGGCTCTCTTCTTATGGATCACCCCTTGAACCAAGGTAGAAAACCTCTCCAAGGCCCCAGAAGCCATCCCTAATATTTCATTGGTCAGAACAGGATCACGTGTCCATCCCTAAATCAAGGCCACAATTTGCCTTGACCAATTGTGAACCATGCCTTGGAGTTGGACCCACTACCCTCTGAACAAAGAATAGTTTTACAAACAAAGAAAAGGGGGAAATGGCTATTGGGTATAGGCAATCAACTATATCTGCTATAGCAGCCCAGTCCCTTGTTGAATTATTTCAAAGTTCATAATATTGAGTTGGAAACTGCTTAACACTGTCTTTCCTCAGCCATTGATTCTAGATCTACTGCAATGCCTCGTATAAAATAAACACAGCATGCTTCCATATGGTAACTTAAAGCATATCTGAAAACAGATTATTCTAGAAGTTTCCAGTTTCAAACCCTATATTGGGAGACAGCCTAGCATAGAGACTGACTAGATTCAGCTTCCAACTCTGCTACATGCTAGCCAGGGAATCCTGGGGAAGTTACTTTAACCTCTTAGTATCACTTCCTCATCTGGATAATCTCTCTATATAAAAACCTAATATGCAAATTGTCCCCTCGGGAGTTTGACTGGGAGAGCAGGAGTTCGATCACTCACTATGACGTGCGCTGACCACAAGGGGGTGGTGTGGAATGAAGGGAGGCCCCGGCTGGCAGCCGGAAGGCCCCTATCGGCCCTGATCGCCGGCCAATCCTACCCGTGCACAAATTTTGTGCACCAGGCCTCTAGTAAATATGATGACAGCACTAGGGTTGCTGTAAAGTTTAGATAGTTAATATACATAAAGCACTTAGAACAGTGCCGGGCACTAGTACATTTAAGTGTCTATTATTGCATGATCAGTTACAATTTCGCTTGCTCTCTTTTGTTACATCTTTGCCAAAAAGTAGAAGCAGAGACTTAAATCTAGATTTGTCAGTACACCCCTATAATCGGTTCGTGGTTGCCTCAGTGAAAGTTCAGTAACAGTAATGATCTGTCATTCACCATTGCTAAACCATGTCTTCAGCATGTATCTGTGCAGTTGATATTTTTTTAAACTTGGATGAAAGCCTCACATTTAATTCTATATCATTTCACAGAAACAATACAGAACTGAAAGTATACCTATCATTCCAGGAAGGGAAAAATGAGTATAAAAACCTTAAATTCACCAGGCGAGACTGCTCTCCCATCCCTCGAACATGTCCCTCACCCTTCCCACTCTGACACTTGGATTTTACCCATTACTGAGCCTGGTCTCTCAGCCCCCTATCAATCTTGTGAGCACAGGGCAGTGTTATAAGCTGAATTATCTCTAATCCCCAGTACCTCTTGGTCTGTTACTTCTCTTACTGCAAGCAGATTTAGGTGAGAAATAGGACATCACATCAGCCTGATATTAACCAATTTTCAAATCCCTGTGCTTAAATTAAGACAGTACCTTTTGAGATAAGGACTAGCACTACCACGTAGCAAAGAGGCAAGAATCAAAACCAGACAAAGAAATTTATTGGTTCACAACCCAGGCAAGAAGATGAAAAGACAAAATTTAACCAATGCTCAACCCATCACAGCTACCCAAACATCTCTAAGACCTGCTACTCCAGGAAGTCCGCCTAGACTACGTAACGCAGCAGCATGATCCTCCTATTCCCAATGAGATGAGTTAGGAGTGACCAAAACAGGAGAATTGTGTCACCGGACCACACAAACATCTGGGAATTGTGACCCCTGTAATCACAAACATCTGGGGATAGGGCAGAAGGAAGGGAAGAGACTTCACTGTATGTCCTAAAAAGCATTCAGCTGACTCAAGCAGATGGACAAACATCAGCTCTAACACCCACACCCAGGCAATCCTCAGTGGTCAAGAGCATAGCCACACTCTGGGAATCAGTCCTTCCTGCCCTCTCTGTGGAACATCAGCCAAGGGTCTGTCTAATTGGGTGGGGAGGAGTGGGATGAAAAGGACAGTAAGGGATAGAAGGTAGAAGATAGGAGGGGCCAAGGATGAAGAATTTAAAAGAGAAGAGGCCCGGCTGGTATGGTTCCATGATTGAGCATCAACCTATGAACCAGGAGGTCACAGTTCAATTCCAGGTCAGGACACATGCCTGGGTTATGGGCTCAGTCCCTAGTGGGGTGTGTGCAGGAGGCAGCTGATCAATGATTCTCTCTTATCATTCATATATATACATATACATATACATATACATATACATATACATATACATATACATATATATATATATATATATATATATATATATATATATATTTCCCTCTCTGAAATCAATAAAAATATATTTTATAAAAAATAAATAAGAATAAATGAGAATAGGAAAAAATTATTGGGAACAACCAGACTCCTTGCCATCAGTCAGCTATGCCATCAGTTCCTGTCACCAGCTTTGAACCAATCCTTGGTCTTGTTCCAGTCCAGCATATACCATATAATTTTGAATCACTTTGTATTTTCATCCTTAAAGCAAGGAGACCTTTTGCCTTTGCACACAAAATGAATGAAAAATGCATTCGTGCCATCATTAAATATAAAATATGTTACAAGATATAAAATATGGAAGCATAGCTTGCTCCAAGGGAGGACTACTACTCTGGAATCTTAAAACTCGGTCTCTGTTCCCAGCTTGTTTATTAATTTATCTTTAATATATTCATCTGTTTGTTCATTCAGTCAACAAATATTTATTAAGAATTCTCTGTGTGCTAGGAAGTATGCTAAACAGAAGATAGGATAATAACCAAGACCAACCCAGTTCCTCCCCATAAGAAGCCCCCAGTCCAGTGGAGGAGAAAGACAATAAACAAAATGTAAATAAATAGCTATGTAGTTTCATCTTTATAAGCACTCTGGAGGAGTAATTAACCCCTTCCTCTACCTAGCTTTGAAAATGTTTGGTGGTGGTACGTTTTCTATACAGAGTCAGACAAGGCCTCCCTGAGGTCTGAGCTGACTCTGCCCCTGCATCATAGGTATGACAATTCTGCTGGGCAAGTTCCTTCAGACTTATTAGGCCTCCATTTGCCTATCTGTAAAATGGCGGGGCTGTACTGATGAACTTGAATGTCTCTTTATTCCACCATGATTCTTGGCAGTTTGTTACACTATGATTCCTGCACCTGCAAGTATGTATAAAAATAAGTTTACACACGGCCCTTTATAAAATGACTTTAGGAAAACTGGCATAGAAAACAAGGTGACCTTTGTCAGTACAGAGACCTCAGAGGATATAGGCCGCCCCAGAGAACAGTTTCTCCCCCTTGAGTCTGGTCAAATGCATCACTCCAGCCCCGGTCACGACCATCTCTGGGTTGACAGTTTGCAAATTGTCTTCCCCCGGCCAAAAGCATATTTCACCAGCATGCAGGCAGGAGTGACAGAATGGGGTTAGGACATGGGGAAGAGTGACATGGTTTTTTTTTCATCCAAGGCGCTGCAGAGAAAGAGGTGGCAGGGAGCCAATGATGGGAACTCTCTGGGATGAGGTAAATAAGAATGCCTATGTAAATGGGGGTACTGGGGTTTACCTGGAGTACTGGGGTTTATCAGGAGTACAGGGATTCAGAGTCTGGAGAGATGGACTGACTCAGGAAACTCAGGCTTGAGATCTAGCCTTGCAGTGAACTTTCTATTTAATTTTAGTCAAGTCCTGCACTTTCTCGGGCCCTTGGGTATCTTCTAAGTAATTAACCACTTCCTTTAATTAGCTTGATGATATTAACATGAGGATACAATTTATGTGATAACTGTATTAAAGAGATAAAGAATTATTTAAGGTGCCATCTCTGCTTCTCATTAGGAAGGACAGCTAAAAATTGGGCTAAGTGGGCCACCTTCAGTAAAGAGCCTTATGATAGAAATAAACCATGGCCTCTCAGGGCTGCTATGATAATGCATACCAAAGTGCTTTGTAAACTATAAAGGACCATGTACAAGTAAGGTATAATTACAATTACAATAATCACTTAAATGTCATTATAATTAATGTGATTATAATGATTACAATAAGTGAAATATTCTTAACTGGGTGGCTGGATGCATAGAAGAATAAGTGGAGAGGTGGATGATCAGGAATTCCAAAACTCACACACAAGCACACCCCCCACCATCTAATAGATTTCTCCTTACAGAGAAATCTAAAAGAAACTAGCTCTCTACAAACCCAAACTACATGGGAGTTGGACTGTGATAGTCGAATGTAAAATGCCAATAATTTAAGTGAATGGTGCAGAGTATTTCAATAAATATTAAGTCATCTGGTATTCACAGGATTAAGAATTAGTTAAGAATGATGCTGTTATCCCATTTGGCAGATATGGAGATTGAGCCAACAAAAGTTAAGGGCTGGACTACTATCCACAAAATGTTAGAAAAAGCATAAAGAAAAGAATCTATTTTCTTGCTTCAAAACCATGGTTCTCTCAAAGACTACCTATGGACTGGGGAAAATATTTGCAAATCATACATCCAATGAGCAGTTAATATCCAAAATATATGAGGAACTCCTACAAATCAATAGTGAAAAATAACAAATAATACAATTTTAAAATGGGCAAAGGAACTGAATAGGCATTTCTCCAAAGAAAATATATAAATGGCCAACAGGTATATGAAGAAATGCTCAATATCACTAATCAGGAAAATGCAAGGTCACAATGAGGTATCACCTCATACCTATTAGGATGGTTATTTAAAAAAGAAAAAAGAAAAGAAAATAGCCAGTATTGGTGAGGATATAAAAAAATTGGAACCTTTTGGCACTATTGGTAGGAACATAAAATGGTGCAGAACAGTAAGGAGGCTCCTCAAAAAAATTAAAAGTAGAACTATCATTTTATCCAGAAATTTCACTTTTGGAGTATTTATCCAAAATAATTGAAAAAAGGATATTAAAGAGATATTTGGACTCCCAGGTTTATTCACAAGAGCCAAGTGGTGGAAACAAACAAAATGGCCATCAACATATGAATGGATAGAGAAAATATGGTATAAACATACAGTGGAAAACTACTAGTATTCAGCCATAAAAAAATGAAGGAGATCCGATCATATGCTACAACATGGATGGAACTTAAGGACACTGTGCTACGTGAGAAAAGTCAGTCACAGAATGGCAAATACTGCATTATTTCATTCATATGAGGTATTTAAAGAAGTCAAACTTATTGAAGCATAAAGTAGAATGGTGGTTGCCAGGGGCTGGGAGGAGAGAGAAATGGGGAATTGCTGTTTAATGGGTATAAAGTTTCAGTCATGAAAGATGGAAAAGTTGTAGTGATCTGCTGTACAACATTATTCTTGTAGTTAAAAATACTGTACTGTTCATTCTAAAATTTATTAAGAGGGCAGATCTCACGTTAGGTGTTTTTTACTACAATAATTTAAAGAGGGGGCAGGGGCTCTCTGGATTTCTAGAAATTCTAATTGTTGGGATCAATTACCCACTGTGCATGTCTTATTTTATAGCACTGTGCCTATCTTGGCAAATGGCAACAACCAACTAACCTCTGAGCAGTCTACAGCCATATATTGTAATTGCTATGCTTTCAGAAATATAATCATAAAACATCAGTACCGGAAAAGCTTAAGAGACAGGCTAACTGACCTACCAGTTGACAAAAGCAAAACCTCAGAAAACTGAGCTTTCATTCCCAGACCAATATTTTGTGTAGAGAAGTTGTTCGGGGCCTAGTTATATAGCAAAGCCATAAAACATATGGCTTTGGGAACATAAAACATAAATGTTTGGGTCCTAGCAGAACTACTGAACACAGAATCTTTGGGGGTAGAACCAAGAATCTATTTTTTTTGGTTTTTAATCCTCACCCAAGGACATTCTTTTTCACTGATTTTTAGAAAGAGTAGAAGGGAGGGAGTGATGAGGGTGGGGAGGGAGAGAAACATTGATTCGGGAGAGACACTTCAATTGGTTGCCTTCAGGGTTGGGATCTAACCTGCAACCCTTCCATGCCAAGGGCTGAGCCACACCAGCTAGGGCAAGAATCGATATTTTTAAAAGCTTTCCTGGTTGCAGGCAGTCTTCCCACTGATATTCACCATTTTAGTTAACCCAAACCCTTGGTTTATGTCTTGTATATTCTCACAGGGAGAACAAAAGGCACATCAGTCCAGCTGCTGTTCAGTTTTATCAATCCTGATACAGCCTACCTAACAGGATGAGGAGGGATTCTCTCATGTGAATATCACTCCTTTTTGAAAGTAACCGGATAGTGACAGTTCATCAATGGCCAAATAATCATTCTCTGTGAAACATCTCTGAATGCTTGTCTGTGGTCATTTTCTCGGTTTATGCAGCCTGACAAAGCTGTTTCTCAAGCTCCTAACTCCCCACTTTTGGAATGGAAGATTTCTCATTTTCCCTCCTGTCTTTGCCTCACTGAGTTAGGGTCACGAGTGGCTGGCTGGCAGCAGAACCAAGAGCTCCCGGAAGAGTGTGTCCTGCACTGCAGTGGAAGGTGGGACCTGCGGCTGGGCACAGAGGTCGTTTCTAACACCATGAGGGTATAAGGGAGGCAAACACCAAAGCCTGTTAGGTTCAATTCAACCATTAAAAACTTCATTAAGAAGAAAAATTTCCATTTGTTTACCCTTTGCTCTGTACTACATTTTACATCCATCTTTCCCTTCGGTCCCCAGAATGCTATCTTCACTGTGCTTTTTACTTAGGGGCGTGGCCCGAAGCCACACATTGGCAAGTATGGAGCTACATTCAAACACAGGTCCCTGGGACCGCAAAGCCTGCCTTCTCTGAACCACAGCGCCACAGGGGGCAGCGGGGGGGGGGTGATGGGGGGCAGGGGCACACAAGAGGGGAATGCCTGCATCTCAAACACTGCCTCTGTCCCCAAACAGCTGAAAGTTCAGCTGAGAGACAACATGAACACAGAAAAAGCATCCTGTTTGCAGGTTGCCAGAATATGAAAAACATCTATTTTATCATTAACTAGAGGTCCGGTGCACAAAATTCATGCATAGGTAGGGTCCTAGGCCTGGCCGGCGATCAGGGCCAATCGGGGCCTTCTGGCTGCCGGCCGGGGCCTTCCTTCATTCCACACCGCCTCCTGGTGGTCAGCACACGTCATAGCGAGCAGTCGAACTCGCGAGGGGACAATTTGCATATTAGCCTTTTATTATATAGGATATTGGTCAAGTCACTATTCCTCCCTGTCTGTTGGTGTTCTTATATTTTGCATGGAAGTGTTAGAAAGTTAGCATAGTAGTTATGAATGAGGGCTCTGGTAACTAGTAACTGCCTGATTTGAAATGTGGCCCCTTTTCCACTAACTATAGTTCCAAATTCTTTCTGCAAAAGCCTTTAGGGTGATATGTGTCTCCCAATACAGAATTTCAAGGTGGGGAGCAGGGTTAGAAAAGTAACATAGAAATGCGTTATACAACATAACCCTATACCTAGCAAGGTCTGGAGCAGTCCTCAATTAAACACATAAGTATCCCTGAAGCTAAACATATGAATATTAACACTGAGACAAATAATTATAAATAGTCTGATGTCAGGTCAGATCAGGTTTTGCTGACAAATAAGTTTTGTTTGTTTTTAATAACTTTCCATTTCAAAGACTTTTAGATTAAATTGACTGAACCTGTAGCTGTTAAAAAGTGGAAAAATTAACTGATTTCATTGTTTTTTTTTCTTTCCTCATTTGTAAAAATGGAAATAATATATGTGCGTACTTCACAAGGTTTTGTTTAGGTAACATTGATTAATGCAAGTTAATCACTTAGAGTGACAGTTTATAGTTAATAGTTACGTAGCTCCCAACTACTGTCATTTTTAATATTCCTCATGTCCCTTCCATTCCTGGTATTCCATGATTCTAAGTAACCAAACAGTATTTATATAAGGTTTAAGTTTACAATAGAAGAAATTTCATGATGCATGATCTTATGGGGTAACTACCATAAGATTTTATAGAACTGAATTGCTTAAGAGCTCATAATAGGAAGTTGAACTCCTCAAGGCAGGGTAGTCCAAAAGCGTTCATAGAAGAATTGGGATTTAAGGAAACCTTACAACAAATGGAGTTTTGGCAGCTGGAAAGGAAAGAAATGCCATAACTTAAGAAATGGAAAGAGACTGGGTTATAGAATCAGCCAACTTGGTTATAGGATCAATCAACTTGGCTTTGAGCATGACTCCAGCACTGATGAGCTGTGTGAGCTTAGACAAGCTATTTAGCCTCCCTGAGTTTTAGTTGCTCCTATTAAAATAAATGAAGGTAATAATATCTATTTTTCAAAATTATTGGGAGGCTTGGAAATTATGTACGCAAAGTACACAGAACAATAGCTAGTTATTCCTCCTTAATACCAGCCACTAGAGGAAAACAAACATATTTCAAGTCAACATAAAAAAGACCTTTCTTACAGCCAGAGCTTCTCAACCCTTGGATGGTTTATCCTGTGAAGTACTGTGCTCCCCATAACCCAGGGTGTTTAAGAACCAACTATCCCATTTATTTGAGAAGGGATTACTGTTTGGGGAGATGACAAGAATGGTGTCCCCAATTCTCATCACTTCCTGTGCTGAGACATTATCATCAGAGATTATGATGATTATTTTGAAGCTCATTTTAATTCAAGTTTGCCTTGTAAAATGGGAAATTCTAGGCCCTGAGAGTTGGTGGTGTAACTCAGGCAAGATTGAGGACAAAAGAGATAATGTAAGATAGGTAGGATAAACTGAGCTCTGGCTACCCTTGAATGCCAGGATGAGAATTTGGCTCCCCAAAAAACAATTGTGACATATTTTTGAGGTACCCTTTCCTCTATAGGTTCCCCCATTACTCAGTGATGCCCCCCACACACAGCAATGAAACTGAAACTCTTTCATTATCTGTCTTTTCCATGCTCCTCTTCTCCGTTTTTCCCCTTCTTTCCTCTTCCTCTGTTCTTCTTCATCTCCATTCCCACTGTCATTTTCTTCTTTTTTTAAAAAAATATATTCTTGATTTCAGAGAGGAAAAGAAAGGGAGATAGATATAGAAACATCAATGATGAGAATCCTCTATCAGCTGCCTCCTGTACACCCCACACTGGGGATTAAGCCTACAACCCTGGTTCATGGGTTGACGCTCAACCACTGAGCCATGCCGGCCAGGCTCACTCTCATTTTCTTCAATGTGCATCTCAACATTACGACCATCTCAAAGTAGTTTGCAACCGGCCAAGTGCTATAAGTTAGAAGGAGCAATGTGGCAGCTTCTCCTTCCCTGAGTATCTGAATGTCTTCTCAACTCCTTGGAGGAAAGGTACCAAATAAACCCAAGCTATTATTATCCCAAGCACCACACAGTACAGAGCATGTTATCGGTGCCAAATAAATAATTCCCCTTGGCAAGTCAATAGAGCGAGAGTGTGATCAGCCAGCAGCCTGGCTGGGACACGGGTTACATTGAGACAGAGTTTTAGAAGGAACCATATATCAGAATAATGGTCAAAGATGTCAATGCAGGATGCATGTCCTTTCAGGTGGGTGGTTTTAAATAATTCAAAATTCATGGCGGCTTTTCTGAAAATGAGTACCCAGTCTCTCCCTTACAGAGTCAGATTTGGGTCTGCTAAGATCATCATGGCTCACCGTTATCAGTATTTATAGTGATGGTATGTACCCTTTGCTTGCTTAGCTTTGTTATCTTCCACTAATATAAAACTTGTAATGGTTTGAAAGTGGGAGGCCAATATTTGAAATGACCAACAATAGTATTAATAAATAATTGTAATACTAGTATTCACTAAACATTAGTTCACACCTATATGAGAGGCACTACAACAAGCACTGATGTGGCTCAGTGACTGAGCGTCAATCCATGAACTAGGAGGTCATGGTTCTATTCTGGGTTAGGATACATGCCCGGGTTGTGGGCTTGATCCCCAGTACGGGTGTGCAGGAAGCAGCTGTTCAATGATTGTCTGTCATCATTAATGTTTCTATAACTCTCTCCCTCTCCCTTTTTCTCTCTGAAATCAATAAAACCATGTTTTTTAAATATGTATTGCCTGATTAAAATCTTGCAACAATCCTCCAAAATTGGAATTATTATGCCCATTTTACTATACTATTAAGAAAACTGAGGCTCAACTATATTGATAAAATGTTTGAGGGCTACATAGTTGGCAATTGTTGGAGCAGGATTATTCTGACTTCAATTTAATTTAAACCATAAGCTAAAATGCCTCCTGTACAAAAGCAAATAAATTGGTATTTTTAACATATTCAAAAAAATGTTTAAGAAACCTTAGAGAATTTTATTTTTTCATGCATTCTCACACAAATTAGAAGCATGCATTTAGGGTATTTTTAATTATATGTTAATTCCATATCATTCTCATCTGTTATTTCAATGAAATTAACTAAGGCTATCCACCAGACAACATTGCTCTTAGGAGATAATAGAAAACTACAAGTCTGTGTATTTCCTAATTTAGGTTAGTTTTCTCATTTAGGATGAAATGGCTCTAAAAAGCTTTAGAGAGGGGAGACTTCTGAAATTAGATATAAGATGCTGAGTGCCTTAACAAACTCTTCACAGTTCCCTGGAATGCAGCTCCAGGTTCAGGAGTCTCAACTGCTTCTTACTCTGATGTTCCTGAACCCAACAGATGTAAATAAAGGTGATTTATTCTAGTTCTCCAATGATTGAGGACTATAAAATAGTTTCTTTTTTTTATTATTATTAACATAGAGCTGGCACCTGATTAGGAAGATGGTTACATCATAATGAAATTGCGAATTAAACAAAGGGACATCTTTTCCTTACTGTAAGGGTTGGGAAAAAATGAAGAGATCTAGCTTCGATCTGGCCTGACATCTTGGCTAACTTCAGGCAAGTCTCTTTTCTTTCTGTAGGCCTGGATTCTCCCATATGAACAGTGGAGATGTTTGCTAGATGCTTTATGAATAAATACTGGGGTTAATGCACACATAAAGAATAAATTTAGCTGACCTCCAAAGTGCTACCAGCTCCAATATCTCAGGAAGACCAGAGTTCTTCCTCTGGCTGGAGCAGTTGTTTCTGGACCATGGTAGTGGAAGAACCATGCCTGGGATTGGAAGAACTTGGAATAGATTTATTAGCTTGTGCCTGGATTTGTCTTAGAGAAGGGTCTACAATTCCATGGACTTCTACTCATATATTAAGAACTGTAATACCCTAAAATATCAGCATTGACAGTGATAGTAGTTCATCTAATCCAGTGGTCAGCAAACTGCAGCTCGTGAGCCACATGCGGCTTTTTAGCCCCTTGAGTGTGGCTCTTCCACAAAATACCACGTGCGGGCGCACACATACAGTGCGATTGAAACTTCATGGCCCATGCGCAGAAGTCGGTTTTCAGCTCTCAAAAGAAATTTCAATTGTTGTACTGTTGATATTTGGCTCTGTTGACTAATGAGTTTGCCGACCACTGATCTAATCCAACATTGTCATAACACAGTATCTCCAAGGAAATCTGTGATGCTTTAAATCAAAGAATATATGGGATTTCAAGCATCCTAGCAGGGCAACAAGCAGAGAGTAGGGTCTTTGTAGTCCCAATGAAATGATACAGCCTACATAATCCACTTTACTTCTATGTGGAAGGCCAGGCTGTCTTTTCTCTCCAGGAGCAAATGCCTAAGAAAGTTGCTTCAGCTTTGCTTTTGATCTGGCCTGGTTTAGAGGATGAATCAGCAGCTTTCCAAAGGCTATGGAAAAACAGCTCCAATTTAAATCTTTCTCTGTCCATACCAGTCTCTGTTCGATGAGCCTACCTCCCTGGGCTGAGGAGTCATTTCAGAAAGTCTGACTTGAGGGAACTTACAGCTCAAATTTCCAGTCTTGATTAGTTAGCTCTTATTTCTCAATGAGCAATCAATTTTAGTCAATTGCAAATGGCTGTGCCCAGAAGCTAGGCTACTGGGAGAAACAGGCTTTAACATGGTAAAAGGCGAACGGAAGATGACGTTCATAAACTCTACCTTGGGGAAGTCTAGTGACCACTGTTTGAAGCTTTTCAATCACTATTGATCAGTCATGAGTTAGTTGACTTAATATAATTCTCATCTTGCTGCTCTAGTGTTATTAAAACTCAGTTACAGAGAGGAAAGCAAAAAAAAAAACATGGAATACAAATATAGAACTTCAAATTTAAGTAGAAAAAGGATAACTTTAAGATCATTTGTTCCACTTGCATTCTTGTAGACATGCGTGCATTTATTTACTCATTCATTCAACATATACCCATTATACCTAGCATTGTACTAAGTGTAAAGGATAGTTAAAGAACCAGGTTCTGAACTCAAGAAGCTTACAGTCTATAAATAGAGATAGATGAGTAAACATTAAAATGCAATGACAGCAATTCCTCTTTTTCTCCTTTAACCCCAACATCCAATTTTTCCACTGACATATATCTTGAAATCTTCCTCTTCTCTCCATTTTCACTACTAATATCCTAGTCCAAACCTCAATCCTTTCTTATCTTGACTACTGAAATACCTCCTAGCATGGCTCCCTGAGTTTACTATCATTTCCATTTTATAATCCATTGTCTGCACATAAGCAGAATAAGCTACTGATCTTTTAAAATATGTATGGCTTTTCTACTTAAAATGAGTGGATTTCGGATGCACTTAGAATCAAACAACCTCCCAGACTATTTTAACCTTATCAATCTCTTCTCCTATCCTTCCACTTGCCCACTAGTCTCCAGCCACACTGACCATTTTTATTATTATTTTTTTTGTTTTGTTTTTTTCACTGCCCTAAATCTTTGCAGGTCTTGCTCCTTCTTGTCATTCAACCTTCAGCTTAAATTTCACACCCTCAGAGGAGATCTTTCTTGACCATACCATCTATGACTCTACTTCATCACCTTACTTGATTTCTTTTTTGGAACTTACCTAATATAATTTTGATTATCTGTGTATTGTCTGTCTCCATGAAAACAGGGACCTTATCTAACTTCTTTACTATTCCCCTCAGAATGACAAAGTTAAGCTTCCTGAGGACAGAGAGTATGTCTATCTTGTTCTAGATGACCCCCAATCTCGATGCTGTAGGTACTCCAAAATTATTAGTTGCGTTAGGTTTCTAAGAAAGATTCTCCATCCAAAATGATGGGTGACAAGAATGAAAAGTTTCGCCGAAACCGGTTTGGCTCAATGGATAGAGCGTCGGCCTGCGGACTGAAGGGTCCCGGGTTCGATTCCGGTCAAGGGCATGTACCTTGGCTGCGGGCACATCCCCAGTGGGGGGTATGCAGGAGGCAGCTGATCGATGTTTCTCTCTCATCGATGTTTCTAGCTTTCTATCCCTCTCCCTTCCTCTCTGTAAAAATATCAATAAAATATATATTTAAAAAAAAAAAAAAAAAAAAAAAGAATGAAAAGTTTCCTATGTGGCATGGGCTCCTCACCCAAGGTGTTGGATCAATAAATATTGGCAAAACATTTTGCTCATAGTAGGTTCAAAGAGCATACTAATGACAAAACTGAATCTATATTTCCTTCTATTAAATAATAACATGCTATTAATAATAACATACTTTATAGCAAAAAGTGACTTATTGATAATCCTGGTTATTTGTAAGAAATCCTTCTATTCTCAAACTGTTCCCTCTGTTGTGTACAAATTTGCATTGTGTTCGCAGGTATATGAACATATGTGAATATGTACAGTGTGTTTGTATTCAACAAAAAGAGGGAATACTATCTAATAAAAGAGTAATATGCAAATTAACCATCACTCCACTACACACACAAGCCACGCCCACCAGCCAATCAGGAGTGAATATGCAAATAAACCCAACCAAGATGGCTACAGCCACAGAGAGCAGGAGGGAGGCTTGGGTTTCCCTGGCAATGGAGGAAGCCAAGCTTTCCGCCTGCCCTTGCCGGCCTAGGCCTCCACTCAAGGCTACAAAGTTTCAATGATAGAAGATACATAAACCCAAACAGAAATGGCGGCAGCCATGGAGCTGGAAAGAGCAGGAGGCTAGGGTTGCCCCCGGTGATGGAGGAAGCCAAGCTTTCCGCACACGCTGGCCGGCCCAGGCCTCTGCTTAAGGCTACAAAGTTTCAGTTATAGAAGATACATAAATCCCCCAAAAAATGGCTGCCGCCACAGAGCAAGCAGAAGGCTTGGCTCCGCTCCAGGCTACAAAGTTTCAATTGTAGAAGATAAATAAACCCCAGATACCAGGGCCTCCACTTGGGTCACCAGGGGGTGTGGCCGGCCTGCAAACCACCACAGGCCCCTCGCCCAGGCCGCCCCATGCCCCAAGGGAACCCCCACCCTGATCCAGGACACTCTTCAGGGCAAACCAGCTGGCCCCCACCCATGCACCAGGCCTCTATCCTATCTAATAAAAGAGTAATATGCAGATTGACCATCACTCCAACACACAAGATGGCTGCCCCTATGTGGTCAAAGATCCTGCCCCCATGTGGACACAAGATGGCCACCACAAGATGGCCAGCAAGGGAGGGCAGTTGGGGGTGATCAAGCCTGCAGGGGAAGGCAGTTAGGGGTGACCAAGCCGGCAAAGGAGGGAAGTTGGGGGCGACCAGGCCTGCAGGGAAAGGCAGTTGGGAGGGACCCAGGCCTGCAGGGGAGAGCAGTTGGGGGGGACCAGGCCTGCAGGGGAGGGCAGTTAGGGGTGACCAGGCCTGCAGGGGAGGGCAGTTAGGGGTGACCAGGCCTGCAGGGGAGGGCAGTTAGGGGAAAACAGGCTGGCAGGGGAGCAGTTAGGCATCAATCAGGCTATCAGGGGAGTGGTTAGGGGTGATCAGGCTGGCAAGCAGAAGTGGTTGGGGGCAATCAGGAAGGCAGGCAGGTGAGCAGTTGGGAGCCAGCAGTCCTGGATTGTGAGAGAGATGTCCGACTGCTCGTTTAGGCCTAATCCCACCAGGATTGGGCTTAAACGGGCAGTCAGACATCCCTCGAGGGGCCCCAGATTGGAGAAGGTGCAGGCTGGGCTGAGGGACACCTGCCCCCCGTGCACAAACTTCATGCACCGGGCCTCTAGTATTTTAATAAAAATCCCTGAAAATGTGCCTATCTTCCCAGCCAATTATGTATCCCCCTGAGCTATTCTGGTACCTGCCATACCCATATTATTCATGTCCTCAAGTTATCATATTGAGACCCCTCTTCTAAGGTGAAAAAAGTATATGGACACATCCATAGAACTGATTCTAACCTTTGCACAGAATCTTTCAGTTTGCAAAGTAATGACAAACTTATCACCTCCTTTAATCCCCACAGATGCTACTGTTCCCATTTTACAGATGAGAAAACTGAGGTCTAGAGAGACTAAATGGTTTGTGCAAAGTGTAATGGTTGATTTATGACAAAACCAAGATTAAAACTTGGGCCTTTGGGCTCAAAAGAGAGATTGGAGCACAGAACCCTACTCTGATAAGTTTTCACCATGAAATAGTACCACGGCCCTGAAACTGAGGTGCTACAGGAAGGTGTAGCAGTCAGGGGGGAGGTTCTCTGTCCAAGCAGTGATCTAGGTGGGGGATAAAATTTTCCCAGATGTGGGTAAAGAGCTGCCAGTGGTCATTTCCTTTTCATCTGGCCTCCCAGTTATTCCTTCTCCACTGGGATTAATCCATCAGCAGACTCAGAGCCATTTTCCAAGTTATTAATCATTTGGGAGCAGTGCTGCCTCAGCAAGAACCCTGCAAGGTGACTGCTAAAAACCAGGAGAGGACAAAAGACAATGAGGTAGGCAGTGAGACAGCCAGCCAGATGAACTCAGGACAGACACAGCAGCAGAGTCTGAGAAACACCCCAACAGAGGTGCCACGGACCCACATTTAACCAGGACAGGCAATTTAAAATCATAATTCATCAACTCCTTTGTTGCCCAACCATCACCACAGGAGAATCCCTAACCCAGGACTTGAAATTAGGCCACTCATTTCCAAACTATGAAGTGAAGCCTTTAATAGATGCAGTCAGAAATCCTGTTACCCCAAAATTCAGTTGGAAACTATCTTTGAAGTACATGCAGTAGGTGTATAAACATCATAGAGTCTATCTACTACTCTAGATTGAAGTCAGGTAGTGTGTACTGGGAGATTGGTGCTATGTTGAACTTCTCATTGCCAGTGGATAGTGAATGTTGGGGTTCAGCACTCAATGATCATGAGCAAGAAATCAATAATTTGATCCCATTTGGGCCAGTGTGCCACTGACTCCCAACCCTAGCCTCCTACTCAGCCTTAAGCATGACCACAAACTGTGTCCTGCTCCTACTCAAAAAATAAAACCTGACCTCAAGTACAAACAGTCAGACTTTCTTCTGAAACTAGCCACAGACTGCCATTAAATCCTGGGCACAGAATAAGCCTTAATTCCAACCTATACTGGGCCTAATCCTGGCGGGCTGAGGCCATTAATTAATTCTTTTCAACAGTTATTAAAGTGCCTACTAGGTGCCATTTTATCTGCTGAGCAATGGGGATATGGTAATTAACTAAATATCCATGCAAGACAAAAAGTCAATTAATTACAATTTGTGTAGCTATTTACTGTGATGATTAAACTCCAAATTGAGCCCTAGCCGGTTTTGCTCAGTGGATAGAGTGTCAGCCTGCAGACTGAAGGGTCCCAGGTTCAATTCTGGTCAAGGGCACATGCCCAGTTTGCGGGCTCGATCCCCAGTAAGGGGCATGCAGGAGACAGTAAATCAATGATTCTCTCATCATTGATGTTTCTATCTCTCTTTCCCTCTACCTTCCTCTCTGAAATCAATAAAAATGTATTTTTTTAAAAAAAAAGCAAACTCCAAATTGACTCCAGCTCTCAGTCACAGATTGACTCATAACCCCCCTGTGACACAGTGAGCCAGGTCTGAGACTGATATCCATGCCAACAAAAAATTTGGAGGAATTACACAAAGAACTTCTTAAAACCACTTCAGGCAATACTGGGATTAGGTGCCCAGAAAAGACATGACAAGCTACAAAAGCAATCATTTAGTGTTTGGTGATGTGGAGAAAAGCAATAAAGTTTCCCAATGATATTGAAACATAGAAAGACCAACACACAGGGAAACAGATTCTAGTTTAGTAGCACTGGCCAGGAGTGGGGGATAAAGTATGCTGTGTGCACATTAATTACCAAGTACAGAGAACAAGTGGAGGCAGAGGATGGAGAGAACTACAGGATCTAGAGTAATGCCTGAAAAACTGTGTAGGAAGGTGATGGGGTGGAAGGGTCAAGATTGGGTTAGAGAATGGGATTCCATAATAGAGATCAGCAAGTGAAACTTGGAATGTGGAATGCTCACACTGTGTTTAAGATGGACATCTTTGGATCTGAGGATTTGGGGGGAAGGATGCAGGGAGAAAGAGTGAGTAGGACCATTTTACGATCAGAATTAAGTGGCAGCCAGAGGCTCCCAACAGCATGAGAATATGCTTATACATTCATTTCAACTTGGAAACATATAGTAAGGATCAGCTATGAACTTTTTATTCATTTTTATATACCCAGAACTTAGTTTTCATCTTTTAACAATACTTAATTAATATGGAAGGAACTAGAATACGAGGGAAGAGAGGAAGAGGAAAAGGCAAGAACAGAGGATGAGAAGGTTTTGCTGACAATTCTCCATCCATGAAACCATGATGACCATCAAGAAGTTGGAAAACTCTCTAGAAATAGATCTGATTGATTAAAGTGCCTGAACTAGTCTCCTAAAGAGCAAATTCTGTAGCCTCCGCATTGGGACTATCTGGAGTTGTCTTCTTGGCCTCCAGCCCTCCCCTGGAGGTTCAGGGATGCTAAAGCAGCAGCTGAGCCTATGAGGTTGGGGCATAGAGGAACTCTGGTGATAAAAGGTTGAAAGATAAAACTTCCTCACCACTGAATTGATTCCCTCCTACAGTATAAAAACCAGAGAAAGGTCACTTAATAAACTCCTTGTCCAGATTCCTTTAACTCCAAGAAACTAAACCCAGGTATTTTACCCACTGTCCTACCTGTCTCTGCCAGAGAGTCAATTTATAAGGAAAGGAAGGAAAAGGATAAAAAAGAGGAACTAATTCACTGCAATTGGGGTTAATCCTACTCAAAGCCTCGATCCATGTTAGCGGCTAATCTAGTTAATATAGCTTTCCTGGGGAGCTTTGATAAAGCCTCTAGCTGGAACCACAGGCCCATGAACAGCTCAGCATTCATGAGGAGAGCCAACAATAATGCAGCAGATCTGGTGCTTGTCAGGTTTCTTGACACGTTAGCCCAAACACACACACCACTCAAGGTCAGAGCCCCAGACATCACTAGCCTTTGCTGAATCTCACTTACCACAGTACTTCATAGTTTTAAATCACTCAGCCCAGCTCTTAAATTTTTAATCTTGCAGTTCTCGGAAGTCATTTTAGGTGTGATTAGACTATTGTTCCCAATCAGATTGCAAAATCCTTGAGATTAGGAATTGCATTTTAGATTTCTACAGAAAACCCCTGGAGAAACCTAGGAGTGTGCTTGGCATGGGGAGGAGCTAAAAATATGTATATATATACCTGCTTTATTGGTTTATTGACAACATCAATCTCTTCGATACCAAGACTCATGCATACACCGACGACATGGAACTTGAGTACTGGTCTCCCCCTTCTCTTGTTAGGTTACCCTGATAACCTGTGTTACTATTTTAAGCCTCTTATAATTTCATTTTAAATCCTAATTTTTGACTGATTCTATACCACTTACTAGTATAGGCAAAGTTGTGCAGATAAAACTCAATTCTAATATTTCCAATCTATGTTTTAAAACATTTTTTCATACTGAGAAATATTGCTGTTGTCATTGGTTAACTATTAGACATGACTAGGATCATTGTGGCAATAGCTCTTGTTAGTTCCTGGCCTATTCCATTGGCCTGTTTGCTGTGGATTTGAAATACTTCATAATGTGATACATAATTAAGTTCTAATACCATAGATATTTTAACGTTATTCTTTGTTACTTTTTTATATTTAATTTATTGGGGTGACGTTGATTTGCAAAACCATACAGGTTTCAAGTGTCCAACTCAATAAAACATCATTTGCACACTGGACATGTGCCCATCGCCCCAAGCAAAGTCTCCTTCTGCTCCCCGCCCCCATCCCCTTGCCCACCTCCACCTACCTCCCATCCCCCTTTCCCTCTGGCTATCATCACACTGTTGTCTGTGTCTATGTATTATGTATATTTGGTGGTTATTTTTGCTTAATCCCTTCACCTTCTTTCATCCAGTCCCCCAACACCCCTCCCTTCTCACAGCTGTCAGTCTATTCTGTGTATGCATGCATCTGTTGTAATTTTGTTCATCAGTTTATTTTGTTCATTAGATTCCACACATAAGTGAGATCATAAGATATTTGTCTTTCTCTGACTGGCTTATTTCACTTAGCATAATAATTTCCAGGTCCATCCATGCTATCGCAAAATGTAAGATTTCCTTGGTTTTTAAGGCCAAGCACTAGTAGTTGTGATAAATGTATATAACATAAAATTTACCATTTTAATCATCTTTAAAGACACAATTAGAAACATTCACGATGTTGTGCAACCATCATCACTACCCATTTCCTGAACATTTTCATGATCCGAAACAGAAAATCTATACCTATTAAACAATTACTCCTCATTCACCCTTCACCACCACCATCACCCCCCACCCCACTCCACCCCCAGGTCCTGGTCGCTTCCAATCCATTTTCTGTCTCTATGAATTTGCCTATTCTAGGTACCACATATAAGTGGAATCTTACAATATCTGTCCTTTGCATCTGGCCTATTTCACATAGCATAATGTATTTAAGGTTCATGAATAAAAACATGAATAGGGAATAGAAACCCTATGTTGTATCACATACCCAAATTTCAATTTTTTGTGAATACTATCCTATTGTATGTATGCATCCCATTTTGTTTATCCATTTAATCTGTTGGTGAATGTTTAGATTGTTTCTACCTTTTGGATATTGTAAATCATGTTGCTGTGAACATTGGTGTTCAAGTCTCTGCTTTTAATCCTTTGGGATATATATACCTGGGAGTGAAATTACTGTCATATGATAATCCTATGTTTAACTTTTTGAGGAACCACTAAACTGCTTTCCATAGCAGCTGAACTACTTTATATTCTTGTCTGCAATGCACAGGGTTTCAATTTCTCCACATCCTCACCAACACTTGTTAATTTCTGGTTTTTGTTAATTTCCCTAATGATATTGAACATCTTCTCCTGTGTTTATTCACCATTTGTATATCTTCTTTGGAGAAATGTCTATGCAAATCCTATGCCCATTTTTAACTAGGTTATTTTGTTGTTGTTGCATTGTAGGAGTTCTTGATATATTCTGGATATTAACCCTTTATCACCTATATGATTTGCAAATATTTTCTTCCATTCTGTGTGTTGTCTGCCAGTCTGTTTTTAATGACCCCATATTTCTCTTCTTTCTATCTTGCCCTCTTTGTCTAGTAAGGATCCCATGTTCTCAGTGTATTCACACTAGTCCTGAATACCCAGGAGGCCTCAAATAGTCTTCCTAATCGCATCGGTACCCCATAGTTCAGATATTATTCTCTTTCATCATCATTATCATCATTAATTATTAGCTGCTATCTCCTGCTGTGGGTTTATAATGTGTCTGATACTCTAGCATGCATTTTAGATACATCCTCTCAAATTATCTTTATAGCAACTAAGAAATTTATGCTATCATTATCCCTATTTGACAGATGAGGAAACTGAGATTACTAGAATGTTAATGACATGATAAAGAGAATACATATGGTGAACAGTTTCCCCATTGGTGTTTATCCATAGATGCTTTCATATCAGAAAGAATTATATCAACTAATTCACACTAAAATGTTAGGTGACTTACCTCTAACCAGGCTATCTATGTTGTTAAAGACTATGCATTTATTGAGTGAAATTCCATTCATGGTGGAAGTTTCGGGCAACACAGAGATATTTTAGGGTTAGTTGGGACAAGTCAGTTTATTCTGGGTAGGTAATAACTTGTTCTGCTCATAAGCAAGGACCATTCTTCTACAAGTCTCCTGACTACTTAATGGGTAAAGAAAAGAAAAGACAAATTCAGCCAAAGGATTACCCCGCAGTGGGAAAGCACTGAGCGAGGTCATGTCCAAAAAGTTCTCAATCTGCCTTGAACTGTGTGACCTAGGTCATTTCAGATATTACATGGAGACTGAATTGTGTCTTCCTTAAAATCCATATGTCAAAACCTAAACCTTCAGTGTGGTGGTTTTTGTAGATGGGGACTTGAGAAGTAAATGAAGGTTACATGGGGTCATGAGGGCAGGACCCTAGTCCAATGGTATTGGTGTCCTTATAAAAGAGGAAGAGACACAGAGACACCAGAACTCACTCTCTCTCTCTCTCTCTCTCTCTCTCTCTCTCTCTCTCTCTCTCTCTCTCTCTCTCTCTCTCCCCCACACACTTATTCATCAGGGACAGGCCATTTGAGAACGTAGCAAAAAGGCAATCATCTGAGAGCCAGGAAGAGAGGCTTCACAAAAAACCAAACAGTCCAGAGCCTTGATCTTGGACTTGTATTCTCAGACTGTGACAAAATAAATTTCTGTCATGTAAGCCAATCCATCTATGGCATTTTGTTATGGAAGCCCATGCTGACTAATACATTAGCTATATAGTCTTCAAGGTCTCTTTCTCTCTTCCAGGATTTATTTTTCTTTGAGATGACTATACAATACCATCCACCTAGCAAATAGTCCTACCTCTGATGGAAAGACAAATGACATATCACAGCCCAGTAAATGAAGTCAGGAAGACACTAGATCTTCAAACTATGCATATGCTTACCAACACTGACATGAGTAATATACCTGAGTCATTTCAATCACTTCCCTCTTTGGTTGTTGTACAGACTAAAAAAACACAGAATGTGCCTACCACCAACAGGCAGAGTTTTCTCCTCTGAGGTTACATGATGTTTTCATTTTCTACTTTGAATTACTATGATGCCTAGTACTGTAGTTTTGTAGCTCAAATTAAATGGTCTGAAGTCAGACTCTGTACCATTTTGTAAACTGAATAACTTTGATGAAGTAAATTAATCTCTTAGCCTTGTTTTCCTCTTCAGGAAAACAGTGTTAACAATAACTGCTAATTGTTACTTTATTATGAGGAAAAGTACAATAATTCACAGAGTAGAAAGAAGTTCTAATTCCAGTAATAATAGGGTAGCTCAGGGACAAACCCAGCTACAGATGATAATAATAAACTGTGAATGAAATATTTTCTTAAAATATAACTATTTTAAGGCACTGAGAGTGATCAAAACAATAAATAACTGGAGTGTATTCTATCCATGAACGAAGAAAACTACATGGGGTAAGATCTATGTTTATTTAATGTCCTTTTACCCACAGGACATTCCCGGTCCACATGGCACAGATTTGGTAGTAGTCAAGCAGAAAGTGCGATCTTACTGGCCAAAGGTGTCAGGATTTCAATGCCATCACAGCAGCTGAAAACTGATGGAGAAAAACCAGGCGGGAGGAAACCTATGAAGTGGGAAGCACCAAAAACTGAGTATAAATGCCTCTCAAATTTTTGGCCAACTTCAGAAGAGGGCATTTCAGGGGAGACTCAAGGAATCAGAAAGAATCCTCTCTTAGCTTGTCCTAATTTCTTGTTGTTGCTGGAAATTCTTGGTGTTCCTTGGCTTGTAGCTGCATTACTCTAATTTCTACCTCTGTCCTAACATACCTCTCTTCCCACCAAATCTCTCTCTCTCTCTCTCTCTCTCTCTGTAAGGATCAGTCATTGCATTTAGAGCCCCTCTATTCTGTATGACTTCATTTTAACTCGATTATATCTGCAAAGGCCCTATCTCCCAATAAGGTCACAGTCATGAGCACCAGGGGTTAGGACATCAACCTATCTTTTGGGGAGACACAATTCAACCTGCAACACAGAACTGTAACTCTCACAGAGCACTGGTGGGAATGCAAAATGGTGGGATGGTTTTACAAAAGAATTGGCAGTTTCTTATAAAACTAAATATACAGCCGAAACCGGTTTGGCTCAGTGTATAGAGCGTCGGCCTGCGGACTGAAGGGTCCCGGGTTCGATTCCAGTCAAGGGCATGTACATTGGTTGCGGGCACATCCCCAGTGGGAGGTGTGCAGGAGGCAGCTGATCGATGTTTCTCTCTCATCGATGTTTCTAGCTCTCTATCCCTCTCCCTTCCTCTCTGTAAAATATCAATAAAATATATATATATATATATAAAAAACTAAATATACACTTAACTTCTGACTCCAGCAACCCTATTTTTATTTAATCAAAAAAGAAATTGAAATTTCTGTAGACACAAAACCTCTACAAAAATACAGTCCAGCTGGTATGGCTCAGTGGTTGAGCATTGACCCATAAGCCAGGAGGTCATGGTTTGATTCCCAGTCAGGACACATGCCTGGGTTGTGGGCTTGATCCCCAGTAGGGGGCATGCAGGAAGCAACTGGTCAATGATTCTCTCTCATCATTGATGTTTCTATCTCTCTCTCCTTCTCTTTTTCTCTCTCAGAAGTCAATAAAAACATATTTTTTTAAAAAATATTTATAATATCTTCATTCATGAGGAAAAACTCTCAATAGAACCAACAATATGGATGAATCTCAAAGGTATTAAGCTAAGTGAGAGAAGCTATTCTCCAAAGTTAAATATATGATTCCATTTATATGACATTCTGGAAAAGGCAAAACTATAAGAAGAGAGAACACATCAGTGGCTGCCAGGGTTGGAATGTGAGGAGGAATTGGCTATAAGATGGCAGCACAAGGGCGTTTTCTCAGGTGATGAAACTTCTGTATCCTGATTTCGGGACTGGGGATAGTCACACAAATCTACACATAGCGCTTATACATCAGTAAAAAAAAAAAAAAAAAAAAAAAAAAATTTAAAACACAATTTTTACACATAAAAAAACACATTTAGATACCACTACACACCTACTAGAATGACTAAAATTAAAAATACCAACAACACCAAATATTGGCAAGGATGTGGGCCAACTGGAACTCTTGTGCGGTGTTGGTGGTGGTATAAAATGGTCTATTTTGAAAACTATTTGGCAGTTTCTTAAGAAGTTAAATATAAATCTACCTCAAGATGCAGCAGAAAAGAAAACCCATATCAAACAGAAGACATATAAGAAAATGTTCAAAGCAACTTTATTTGTAACACCTTAAAACTGGAATCAGCTATTTCCCTGGCTGGTGTTCTCAGTGGTTAGAGCACCAGCCCACACACTGAAGGGCTGTTGGTTCAGTTCCCTGTAAAGGGCACGTCCCTGGATTGTAGCTTTGATCCCTGGCCCAAATTGGGGCCTATGCGAGAGGCAACCAATAAATGTGGCTTTCTCACATCGATGTTTCTCTTTCCTCTCTCTCTCTCTCACCACCCCCTTCTCTTCCTCCCACTCTCTCTAAAAATCAATAGGAAAAATATCCTTAGGTGAGGATTAACAAAATCAAATCTGAAATCAACTATCTATCAACAAGTGAATGGTTAAAACAAAGTATGATATATTCATACAATGGAATACTTCTCAGGCAATAAGAAACAAGCTAATAAAACCTACAACAATACAGATGAATTGAGTTAAGGAAGCCAAACTCAAATTCTAATACATTGCCTGATGTCACATATACTGAGTCTTTTAAACAGGCAAAACTAATATATGTGTTAGAGAACAAAGCAGAAGTTGCCTCTAGGGAAGGGATATTGACTGGAACAAGGCACATAGGAACTTTCTGGGGTTATAGAAATGTTCTCTATCTAGATCTTGATTTGGATCATAGTTACATGGGCATGCATGTGTGTGTGTGTGTGTGTGTGTGTGTGTGTGTGTGTGTGAAATCCCTGTAAGATTTGGGGATTCCACTATGTATTTTTTTTATTTCAATAACAAATATATAGTAACACACGTAGATCACCTAGCAACAGTGCCTTGGACATAGCAAACATTCAATTTATGCTAGTTACTTATTGGAGTTTAGTCACCCTCACCACATTCACAACGAAAAAAAGTGAATTCCTATGGATGGCCATGTGGTCTCTTTAAATTTGTATTCACACTCATAGGGCTGCCACTCAAAATGATATTTGTTGAATGAACAACAGGCTGGCCCAATGAAAGAATAAATGGATTTAATTCATGCCATCCAGAATTATAAGTGAAGGTCATCCGTCCTAACCCCCCACTTCCTTAGTCTCTTCAGATGAAGTCACCTAATCTGACTAGCACTGTCACAATGGCAAGGCAATCATCACTTCACGAGGCAAACTCTTTCACTGTTGTGCAGCTTAAGCTAAACAAAAAAAATCCTTTCTCTAATATTTACCGTTAGGCCTATCAGGGGACCTCACAGTGCAATTACAATCCTCCTCCTCACTCACAGCAGCGGTTACGTGGAACCGGGGACAAGGCTAGGATGAGGATGAGGCAGGTGAGGCCCTTGTCTAAGGTGCCAAATTTAGGGAGGAGCCAAAAAATTCAGTAGTCAAGTTAAATAATAATTTAACACGATTTTTTAAAGAAATGAAATCAAGCAACCACAGTCTACAGAACAAACTACAGTCCACCAGGGCAAACCTCAAAAAGCTTAATAAAGATTTTCTCTTATGGCCAAACCACAGGATCACATTTCAAGCTTCAGCAGACCGTAGCCTATTTCTTTTCTTTATTTATTTTTTTTTTTTTAGTAAAACAAATACAGTTTATTCCAAGAACACAAATTAAAATTCAATAATGTAAATTAAGCAACATAATTCATTAATAAATTAAAGGGGAAAATTAATATCAATTAAAAGATATTTGATTAAATTTAGCAACTATTCCTAATAAAACTCTGAGCAAAATCAATATTATTTTCCAGAATTTCTTAAGGGATATTTTTGTTTGGTCTTTAACAACCCAGAAGCTAAGGCCTTCTACGCAGGAATCACAAATGAATCCAGCTCCCAGCGTGCCCCGAAGGCTGCTTTTCCATCAAGGGAACGTGCAGTCAATCTTCCAGTGATAAGGGAGCCTCAAACATAGGAATATGCCTTTTCGGAAAGTGATAAACAGACCTCCCAGGCAAAGATGTACTTAACCAGCTGTGATCCCACCTGGCCAGTTCACTGAAACAAAAGAGGAGACGGGAGATGAAACACAGGCTGCACGTGGTGCTGTATTGCTCTCCCCCGTCATTCTGCTTTCTCTTCTTTCATTCACAATTACCTAAAGCGCGGCCGACTCCAGCTACCAGTTCTTTAGCACTCAAGAGCTGAGTACTGTGCTCTGTACTTGTCACATATAGTGCTTATCCTTACAACAGCCTTGCAAAGGAAGTATCATTATTAACTTCTGATTCTCTGAGACTCAGAGATATGCAGAGGCTAGCCCGAGGTCACATAGCTAACTTTTGTGGTGGGAGTAAGAGTCATAGCTGCATTCCTCTGAGGACCAAAGGGTGCACTCTTCAACACGACACAGACAACAGCCTTGAATCCAGGTCCTATGCAGTAACTCCCCAACTTCACGTATCCATTGGCATCTTGATTTTTGCCGTATCTGCGCACTATTTCCATAATCTGCACTACCTTATGTGCATAAGTTTCTTTTATAAATCTACTCATTTTGATTTAAATAAATTTTAAATAGAACTTGAGTAAAGTTCTAAAGAAACCTTATATCATTTCACGATTAAAAACGAGTATCATGTGTCATATGTGTAAAATTATATAATGAAAACAAAACAGTGTCATTAAATTCTGGCCCAGCATTCTTGCCTACCAGATTATCTCAGCCTGATGCCTCTTCTAAAAAGGGAAATTACCAAGCAATAGAGAGGTGTTAAGGTCAGATTAGAATCCAACAGAGATTGTCCCTCTTATGCAATCAGAAAAAGTTAAAGAAAATTAGAGAATTACTTTCTCATAACTTGAATCAATGTTACCTAATTCTGTCTGGGTGACACCAATATTTACCTAGAGTGCTGCCAATGGCTGATGTTCCTCACACTCCCAGAAGTATTGCAGAAGTTTTTAGAGTGTCTTACCCCACAGAACATTGTCTCTCAATCACCAACTCTTTGGGGTGAAGGAAATTGGGGGACCCATATTCTTGTCTGGTCTCTACCATGGATTAACTATAGGATCGGAGGTAAATGATACAAACTTTCTTCCTTTTCTTCTATAATGCCTTCTGGATCTAAGAGTCTCTAACTTTAATCTCATCTTGCTCATTCATATTATTTTCCCAAAATTCTGTTATATAAATTTGATTCCTATGAATTAATGCTCAATTGCACTCTGCTGTATTTGTTTTTGATGTAGGACAAATATGAAACTTACAATGGTAAGATTTGAAAACCTTAATAGTGATCAGGCTATCAACTTGCTTTAGATTATTACTTAAGCAGAAGTTATTTGAGTACAAATTCACCATTTGATTTAAGTGTGAACAGCAAAAGCATCCAGAGACAGATAGATGAATTCTAGAACTGTCTCTGCCCCTTACACACTATGGGACCCTCTCTGACCCTATGTTCCCATCTGTAAACCTGAGTGAATAATTCTTATCCTCTCCTATTTTACAGAGTTGTTGTGGGGATAAGATGACCTCACTGATGAGAAAACACTTGAAAAAAAATCACACATGTTCCGTTTGTCACAGGGTTATACTTACTGTCAAATGAGATAAGAGATATGAGGGCACTTTGGTATCTTACATAAGATGTCAGTTAACCTTATACAGTCAGTCAGTCTCTCCTGGCCTATTTGCTCATCCTATATAGTAATTCTACATAATAAAAGGCTAATAAAAGGCAAATCGACTGAATGGCGGAACAACGGTCGCTATGATGTGCACTGACCACCGGGGGGCAGTGTACTAAGTAAGTACACTGAGGACCTCCTATGGCAGGAACTGTGCTGGGACTGGGAATACAAAGACACTGTTCCTCTCCTTGAATTCACAGCTAGGAAAGCAACCATTCTTTATTTTTACAATATGCTTTTAAGTTTACTCTGTGAACTCCTACTTCCTCATTTGATCTTCACAATCGCCCCTGAGACTAGCAGAGAAGAGGAAATTATTCTCATTTTATAGATGATGAAACTGAGGCTACAGAGGGTTACATTAGAGCCAAAGTTATAGATCAGGCAGGACTGTTGTTGTGGTTAGCCTAAATCAAAAAGCTAGCAACTCCATGGGAAGAAGATGTGATTTATGCTCAATGTGTCAGTGTTATTAAGGTATCAGATGTCACTTAGCTTCGGAAGGGAATTTTTATTTAAATATGCCCCCACTGAGCATGAGAGCAATGGCCATCCATGGGAGGTAATAAAATAGAGAACAAGTGCCTTGTAAATTTCATCCTACATTACTATGAGAGAAATTATTAGTGCCGCTGCTGTTTAACTTCAATTTATTAAATACGTACTTGGTCTAGGATGTCCCACTGTTCCAGATTGCCCAGCACTAAGGAGCTTCTGAAAGGTGGGAATTTAATGCTAAAACAAACAGTCCTAGGCCAACTGGGGTAACTGGTCACCCTACCAGTGTCAAACACAGTGATAAAGCACTGCACATTTCCTCTCACTCCTTCCTCCCAAAACCCAAGGCAGATGTCAATTTAGCCTCATTTAACGGATGAAACTGATCTTGTAAAAGGCCTGATTTAAATGCAGGCTCAGGTTTAAACCAGGTCCATTCTTAACCAAAGCCCTGTCCCCATCAACACATTATGATGATAAAAATGCTAGCCTCATTGAGGTAAAAATTGATTTGCTTCTCTTTTTAAAAAAATCCCAAATCATCTGAAAACATTTAAAGTAAAACACTGGTCATAAAATTCCAGCTGCAAGTCTAACATTGCTCTCATGGATGATGGAATTTCCTGCACTGTAGAGAGAGGCCAGGCTCTTAGCAGCATGGTGTGGGTGGGCAGTATATGGAAGAAGAAATATTGTTTTATTCTCCACTTTGTTCCCACCATGTAGTATAGTATCCAGCATACAGTCCTCACTCCCCGCACCCCGCCCCCCAAAAAAGATCTAACTAAAAGTCTATTGAAATCATGAATGAATGTTGATTCTTTGGGCTGTGGAGAGATGTTTTGAACACCTTCAATACATGCTCTATCCAGTCCCAGGCCAAGCTAGAATAAAAGTATATATGCATTTATATATGTTTCTGCTAACATCTGAATTGCTCTTTTTTAAAAAAGATTTTTTAAATTGATTTTTAGAAAGAGAGGAAGGAAGAGAGAAAGAGAGAGAAGCATTAAGACATTGAATGGCTGCCTCCTGCATGCCCCCTACTGGGGATCAAGCCTGAAACCCAGTTATGTGCCCCGACCAGGAATCAAACTGGCAACCTTTTGGCACATGGGACAATGTCCAACCCACTGAGGCACACTGGTCAGGGCTGAATTGCTCTTTGAACTGTATAACCTTCTACTCCCCCACCCTCACCCTCCATAAAATCAACCTCCAGCGCATGGGTTCCATTCATCTAAAACTGTTCCTCCTCCTCCCCACCCCACAGACACCACTTCCTGTTTATTTTCTTCATAGCTGTCATCACTGCCTGTCACTTTCCTGTTCATGTATTTGTTTACGTGATTACTTTCAGTCTTTCCCTCCAGAATGTTCTCTATCTATTCTGGATTTTACAACTCAAGAGTGACATAGACAGACTCAATGTCCACAAAACAGCACCCAGGAGATGAAGACAAAGGAAACAGTGGGTTATTTAAAATGGCTAGAAACTGAATAATTCAGGGTCAGAACCGACTCCAAATATATGGAGAGCTGCCCTATGAAACAGAATTTCAACTTTTACACTGAAGAGATGCAGAAGGTAACCAATAAGTCTCAAGAACTCAAGTAAGATTCTCAGAGCAGGAAGAAACTTCTAACCATTTGAGATGTCCAACCTTGGGAAGGGTCTCTTTGGAAGGCAATAAGGCCCCAATTGATGAGACCCTTAATTTAAAGCAATTCCTGACTACTTATCAGGAATAAATCAATGGTTTGCTCTTCACAGTGAATGACTGATCCCGAGGACTTCCACCACACATGAGCTACATCTAAAGCATAGGACGTCCTCACTGGCAGCAGAAACAATCACTGGAATCCTTCTGTTTGCAGAGGGCTTTGTGTCTATGAGCTCCTTTAAAATTAATACTTATTACAGCTTTACAACATACCATTGAGGTGGTCGACGAAGTTGACTCTACTGCCTAGAAAAGGAGATTGGGGTCCAGAGAGCGTATGCCTCCCATGCAGTGGGCATTAACGCTGGAACTAAAGCCCGGAATTCCTGGCTCCCAGCCAGTGCCCCCTTTATTCCAGCACACTTCTCCCAGGCCACACCAGAGACTGGGGCATGGCCTCAGCTCGTTGGGTTCTTCCCTAATGCCTGGGCCTGTTTCTTCAGCATCCACAGTCCAGAACTATCTAATTTTTTTAAGAGGAAAAATATACATTTTCTACAAATATCTGGGTGAGGTTCAAAAATGGTCAGAACGTGTTCCTGAGCCAATTTCTATTCTAGGCACTGTCAGTGACTCACTGGCGACCTTGGACAAAAAAGAGGTAACCTTTATTGCTCTGACAAGTTTCTATTTCTCAGAACCCGGAGTCACAAGCAACACAGTTTCTGACAAGATGTCCCCGTCGCCCAAAGCCTGGATGCGCCCTCCAGAGATCAGCAGTCCTGCCCCTCCAGCATTTGACAGATTCCGACAGACCTATTTCAGGCTGAAGCCACCAACTAGAAATAGAACCTGGGACTGCTCCGCGGATTGAGTAAAAATGTAAGTGGCTTTCCCCAAATCTCCTAGCTAACGAGCGGTGGGGTTGTGACCAGGATACACCTTGTGCCACGATTCCAGTGCAATGCTGATGACAGACTTTCACCATGACCTCCCTGCTGGAAGAAAATGCTCAGAATCTTCTAGAGCTTTCAATAACTGGGGGAATAGGCCCCAGAGCCCAGTATAGGCTCAGGGGGAGTCAATGTCCAAGTAAAACATGAGTAATGGACTTGACTTGTCCCTTTCTTAGTCTATAAGATAACTACCCCAACATGAAATCCCGTAGGCATGCAGAATGTTCCTGCAGTTGTTCAACCAACATTTACTGTCTATTGAATCAAGTGGTGTCAGGCAAACAGCTTTAAACGAGTGAGTGCCTTCTGGGAGCTTACAGGGTCATAAAAGAGGCAGCAAAAGGACACAAATAATGACTGAACTCTAACTGGGCTCAGTGCTGTAAGGCACAGGAGCTAAATCTGGAAGAATTCGCAGGGAAGGCTTCCCTGAGGAAGTAACACGTAAGCGGAGCCCAGGAAGATGAGCTGGAAGGAAGAAGAGCCTCTGAGGTCGAGGGAACAACACATACAAAGATCCTGAGACATGACGGAACGTAGAACACTTGAGAAACTGAACACAGACCTTTAGAGATGGAGAACAGGGTAGAAGTGTGCAGAGATGTGAGATGACAGGTAAGCAGAGCACAGAGTTTGCAAGACGGAGTAAGTGACAGTGAGGGATCTGGGCTTTAATCTTGGCTGTGTCTTCCCAGGGCCCATCAGGCTGCTCACCGATATGGAAATGCCTAAAGGAGCCAGGCCCTGAGCCCACGTCAGGTGCACTCCCTGGGGAGAGAACAGGAGGCACTGAGGATCAGCTGGCCGGGCACAGAGTAAACAGAAATCATTTCTCAGCATCCCTTCACTACCTTTCTTAAAGCCAGAGGAAAGCAGCACACTCAGTGCAATGGTTTGACCTAGCAAGAGCCTTTAAACACACACAAATGCTCCACAATTCAAAGAACCAGAGAGCCCACCAGATCTGTCTTGGTACTTACACTTTCATTTCCCAGTCCTTAAAGACATAGAGACACTTTACCACTCCGTGAATTTAATGACAATTACAGAAGATCAGAGTAGGAAATAATCTTAGATGATTGATGATGAGGATATGCATATAAAACAAAACAAAATTTTATATGTCACCATCCTTTCACTTCAAGGGGGAAGACATTTTGACCAAAAATTTCAGGGGAGAAAGGACAGGAACGGAATTAAGGGTAGTCTTTTCTCAAAAAGTAAAAATGATAACATTTCCACGGCAGACAGGCAGGCCATCTCTGGAAAACACCACGGCTATGCTGTCCACTCCAGCCATGGCCACATGTGCCTATTATACACCTGAAATGTGGTGAGTTGAAATCAACTTGTGCCATAAAATATACATAAGATCTCAAAAATTCAATTAATAAAAAATATCTCATTAACAACCTTTTAGTGACTGCATGTTGAAATAATATTTTGGATATCCTGAGCTAAACAAGTTATTAAAATTAATTTCACTAGTTTATTTTTACTTTTTTAACATAGCCACTGGACAACTAAAAATCACTTATGAGGCTCACAATGTACTTCTATTAGACAGCGCTCACCTAGAGCAACTCGTGCACTGAGCAGGGGGAGAAATTCAAGAAGACAATCTTGTACAAAGCGTACAACAAAACGAAACAACAACAATGCTGCCAGTGGGATATGGATATGGTGGGCCCTTGCCAGTGTTCTCAGTGGTTAGAGCATCGACCTGTGCACTGAAGGGTCTCTGGTTTGATTCCTGGTCAAGGGCATGTACCTGAGTGGCAGGTTCAATCCCCGGGCCCAGTCAGGGTGCATGCGAGAGGCAACTAATTGCAATCTATGTTTCTTTCTCACATCAACATTTCTCTCTCCCTCCCTCCCTCTCTCTCTCTCCCCTGCCCATTCCCTCCCTCCCTTCTATTCTCTCTAAAAATCAATGGAAAAAATACCCTCAGTGAGGATTAACAAAAAATAAAAAGCAAGAGAATCAGGTGGAAACTAGGAAAACAAGGGCTCTGTCCTTGCTTTTGCTTCACTACTTGCTCGGTGAGCTGAGGCGAGTGGCTCGCCCTCACGGGACTTCCCTTTCCTCCTCTCTAAGGTGAGGGAATTGGTGAGGCGGAATTCAAGGTCGCTGATACTCTATTCTCTCACCCTGCCTGCCCGCCCCCACCCCCCAATCTGGGCAGGCCATCACTCAGACTGCCCAGGACTGGAGGCTACTTTTCCATCTTCAGAGTCCCAGAGAAGGAGCCCTGGAGAGCCTGACGCATGTGGGTGTCACAATATTAATGATGTTCCCCAAGAACACAGAGGCCGCTTGCCTCCAGAGCTGAATGAGTGATTATGCCGTCTGAGCGACTGCCCCAGCCAAAGCTGTCAGTCTCCTTCCTCAGCACCCAGGGCTCCCCTGACAGAAGAGGCTCCTTGATAAAAGGGAGGAAAACATGTAGCGCACACCTACTCTGTACCCGCCTGGGCCAAGCGCTTTCTTACAGGTGAACTGTGTCCTCCCCAAAAAGATACGTTGAAATCTAACTGCCAGCAAATGCGATCTTATTGGAGGTAGGGTCTTTACATAGGTAACCAAGTTAAAATGACATAATTAGGATGGATCCTAATCCAGTATGACTTGTGTCTTTAAAAGAAAGGAAAACTGGACGCAGAGACGGACACACAAAGGGAAGAGGAATGGAGGATACAGGGAGAAGGCAGGTGCATGACTGGAGGGATGGCTGTACAAGCCTAAGAACACCAGGGACTGCTGGAGTTCGAAGGGGCAAGAAAAGTTCCTCCCCTAGGGCCATCAGAAAAAGCATGGCTCTGCCAACACCATGATTTTGGCCTTGTAACCACCAGGATTGTGAAGCCATAAATGTCTCTTGTTTAAGGCCCCCAACTTTGCAGTACTTTGTTACAGGGGCCTTAGGAAACTAATACATACTTTAAATCCATTGCCATATTTAGCTCTCAGAACAACCCTGTGTGCCGGGGTTCTTGTCCCAGCGTTACAAAGCGTTCAGCATTCTGGAGAAAGGAGCTGCGCGTATATTCAAGAAGGAGTCCAAGGACGAAAGATAATTTTGAAAGGCATTGGGGGTCAGAGGATCTTCAGCTAAAGGAGCTGAAAGACTCACCCTTGTCTAAGGACCCCATGCTATTTATTAACACAATTTGTCCTAAGGCAAGGTGGAGATAATACACTTCAAAGGGTAGGGTACAGAAGCATTGTCAGTTTGGGGAATAGCCTACAGCTGTTCAGGTGTTTGGCCAACAGGAGGCAATAAAATGCCCTGAGCTGTCTGGCAGCAAGTGATTATCCTATTCAGGTTTTGGGGAAGTGCCCTTTAGCCGTTCCAACAGGTAATTGCATTTGACTCAGCCATTGTTGAGTCCACCAAGCTTCACCAACCTTTTGATGAAACTCTTGTAATTATTACATGCTGGAATTGGTTCCCAGCACCTGTGTATAGGTGCTACTAGTATTGCCCACTTGGCTGGTGAGTAAAAGGGGTAGGCAGCTTGCCCAGAAAATGGGGTATGTGTGGGAGCCACAACTGAACTCAGTCTTTAAGCTCTTAGCTACTGTGCTCTCCTGTCCCTGGTTGAGGGAAAAGAATGTGAAATAAGACCTAGACCAGCATGGGTCTTCACTGTGTAATCCTGGGAAAGTCATTCCACCTGTTGGACCCAAAGAAATGATGACATGGGTTCCAACCAGGATGATGACTATGAGACCTGAAATAAATTAACAAAATAAAATGTATAGCTGTTGATGGAGCACACGTGATAGCGAGAGGAGGGAGTAAAAAGTCAGACAGTCCTCTATTCTGACTAACCAATAGCTGATGATTACCCACCACAAGGACCACCATTGTCACCACTGCAACCACTTCCTCTTCCTCTACCAACCCCAGGCCCACAGCCACAATGGCCACTCTAGCGTCCAGTGCCTCCGCCTTCTCATTCCCACACTCCACCCACACAGCACATTTAGTGGTGGCTTATTATGTGCCAGGGAGAGATTTTATCCCCATCTTACAGATGAGGAAACTGATGCTGGGAGGTTGGGGGGCGGGGAGGTTGTAAAATAAGCCACACAGCTAATATAAGAAGGACTTCTAGAAACAGGAATTCAAAGTCTCTGGCTATTCCTAACATAAGCCTCTTTCTCATGCCTCCCTAGGGTTGGGATCAAGGGCATATTTCATTCCCAAAGAGAAGGAATGCTGATCTGACTGCTAAAGTCCAGGATGTTGTTTAGTGGTTCAGTGCCAGTGAATAGACCTTCCAAAAGGATATGACAGGCTGCAATAGGAATGAATGGGCACTTTTCCCATCTATCTCATTCACACAGTCTGGCTAATCCTCTCTTTCCCAAGAGGCTAGAGAAAGGAATGTCTCTTGAAGACTTTTTTTTCTGGAAGAAAGTCCAGCCATGTCCTTTCCTCTTTCTCTGTCTCTAGAGTTTCTATGACCAGGCCTGCAAAAGCCTGCAAATTTTTACATACACTCTTTTTCTCTGCACTGCCCAGAGCATTGCTTGTCATAGAAGAGCAGGGATTCCAGTTTGGGCATTAGATTAGAAACAGAGCAGATCTTCTAACCTGCCTCGTTTCAAAACCAGTCCAATTCATCCAAGAATAGAGAAATGAATTCTCCACAAGGCCAGCTTGGTTCACTTTCAGTTCTATGCCAGGAGTGGGGTCCAAAACCAGAGCAAATAACCAGATTATTCCCTTTGCTTTGCATAAACCTCCTTTGAGGATCTTGTAGAGACTAGTGGCCACCTGGGGACAGGATAATCTTTTCACACATAACCGAACACCATCATGGTATCATCGTAACCTCACCATGACTTCTAATAGTGGTATGATCCATGGAGACAGAAAATACAGTAAAAAATGAGCAATCTTGGTGATGGATGATGATGGGAGTGGAGGTTAAATTTAATTTTGAAATGTCAGTGGACACCTATTAGGTAGATGAATAACCAGGAGCTCAAGGAGAATTCTAGGTTGGAAATATAGACTTGGCCATGAGTATATACATGGTGACTGATATCATGTAAGAAGATGCAGTTTCATGGGGACAATATATTTAATGAGAACTAAAAGCTGTAAGAACATAATCCTGAGGAACAGCTACCTAACCTTTCTGAGCCTCGTTTTTCTGGTCTGTAAAATGAGGATTGAAAATAGTCCCCCTCTCATAATGTGGTTGTGAGGATTGCATGAGCTAATCCATGTAGACACTCAGTAGTGTCTGGCTTATAAAATGTGCCAAGTAAATGGCAACGGTTAATTATATTATTATTCCACTAAGATGTTTAGAATGAGAGAGGTAGGGGTAGAAGCTGATAAAAAGTGCAGGTAGTTAGAGGAGTCACCATGTGATGGCCTCTATTTTCCCTGTGAAGAGGATGGCAAAGCTACCTTTCAACAGTGAAGACAAGGAGGTGAGATTGGTGGCATGGAGATGGTGATGAAGATTGGTCAAAGCTTTTCTGAGCATCCTAGCCAGTTTTGCTCAGTGGATAGAGCATCGACCTGGGGAGCAAAGGGTCCTGGGTTCAATTCCAGTCAAGGGCACATACCTTGGTTGCAGGCTCCTTCCTGGCCTGGGCCCTGGTTGGGGTACGTGCAGGAGGCAACGAATTGATGTGTTTCTCTCATATCGATGTTTCTCTCTGTCTTTCCTTTCTCTTCCACTCTTCCTAAAAATCAATAGGAAAATATCCTCAGGTGAGGATTAACAAAAAAAATAAAAGAGCTTTTCCAAGCAATGAAGGACTAGGGACAGGTAAAAGGATCACTGGACCATGTAAGGTAGGCAACTGAGATGAGTGCCCCTACGTTTGTAGAACTAGGAAATCACAATGCCAGGTGACTCAGCTCCTATAGCATCAGCAGCCCTGATGGGGATGAGCCAGGCCTAAGGGTTAGCACAGTTGACTTATTAAATAACCAAGAGGTTTGGTAGCTGAGGGTATAGATGGGCAAGCAGATGAGGCGGGTTGCTCTGCAGCCCACATTCCTAGGATAGGAGGTAAAGCTCGGAGTACTTTATACCAGTGTTTTGACCTGGAATCCTGGGGGCAATGTCTTCTATTCCCAGCACATATTCAACACTTCCTTTGCCTCCACCCATGCTGATTAATTTATTTTTTTCACACCAGACCGTGAGGTCCATGGAAGTAGGATGGCACTATATCACTCTGCACATTGTCAGTTTGGTACTTCTAGTGATGCACATTGGCTGAAAAAAAATGGGCCTGGTGCCAGGTTGCTTATGTTCAAATCCCAGCTCCATCATTTACAACCTGTGGGACCATGGCTAAGTTATTTAAGATTGCTAAGCTCCCTCATGTACTGATTGGGGATTCTACCTACTTAACAGAGAAGTTTTAAGGTTTAGATAAAATAATCCACACCAAAGGCTTAGCACGGCACCTGGCCATAACAAAGACCTCAATAAGTGTTAGTTGTTATAATAAATGCAATGATTTTTTTTAAACCAGCAAGTGGCATGTTTGCTTGGGGTGTTGGATCATACCAGTTCTAACCCAAAAGGGAATGTAGCAAGACAGAGTTAATGGTAGAGTTGAGAGAAGGCACAAATAGCTATGAGGCCACACAACAAGCTCAAGGTAGGCCTCCCCACTGAGCGCTGCCTGGGGAAAGGCTGCCTGCCAGGGCCTCCAAGCCCAGACATCTTCCCCAGCGTAATTGAGAAATATGTTCCTCATGCATTCCTAATTGGAGTATAGCAGATGGCAGGAGCATTTGTTTAATGAAATATGTCCATTCGATTAAGTGGGGCCATTGGGGATTTAGGACTTTAATACCACCTCATTGCTTCCCTGCTTTTTGGAGACCAGGGAAGTTTTGGGGATTTTAACAAACTTGGATTAAAGGTTGGAGAGGAACAATGCTAGTGGAATCGTCTAGAAACCCAAGCTTTGGAGTTTCTGGCTCTGTCTACATTTTCATCTGTGGCAAAGAACCATTGCATTGAGTGTCTCTTGTGTGAGCTCTGGGCATGGGTGGAGCACAGAATCAATCAACCAATCTGTTTGTGAGCCAAACAAACTAAACTGATCAGGGCCCTCCATGCACAGGATGCAAGCAAATTTCTTCTCTCTGCTGATGCCAGTCCCTCTGGCTAAGATGCCTTTATGCCTATTTGCATATGCTCAAGGCCGTGTACATGTGTGCATGTGTGTGTGTGTGTGTGTGTGTGTGCACGTGCGTGCGCGCACGATGAACATAATCCCCACCATGAAAATGTCCCTAATTTCTCTATCAGAGAAACAATACAAAAACCCTCAAAACACTTCATCTGAACTCCTTAATGACACATTACTTTCCACTCTGAATTACTTCTGTTCCTGCCTAAACAAGACTTCAAGAGATGTTGCTCCCCTTACTCAAACGTGAGGGCCACAGAGGTGGCTTACTCTTAACAGCCTTGACTACCAGGTAAGTTCAGTGAGTTCACAGGAAATGAACAGAGGAAGGATATAGGGGAGGAAGCCCAAAACACCCTTTCCTGACTTTCTGCTCCATCTGTGTGTACCTCTCTCACAACCAGAGAGGAGAAACAGCTCATCTGATCCGTCCAGTCTTGAAACACTTCCTTCCCTTGGCTTCTGGGATACCACATGCTCCTTGTTGTCTTCCAGACTCCTGTGCTGTCCTTTCTAAGTCTCCTTTGGTGAGTCTTCCTTCTCTTCCAAGTTTCTAAATGTGGCAGTGCTCCAAGAGTCAGTCCTCGGACTTCTTTTCATTTCTCCCTGTGCTCACTCCCTACATGATCTCTTCCAGTTCCACAGCTTTAAACACTATCAGATGTTCTGAGATACCCAAATCTATAACTAGTTCTGATTATTCCCTTGTGATCCAGACTCAAATATCTAACTACATACTCTACCTTCACATGAAATCAGAGATATCTCTAAAATACAATGATAGGTTTTACCCCCCATCCCATATTACTATACATCCATTTCTCAGGTCAGTAACCTGGAAGTCATCCTTTATTCCTCTGTTGTCTTCATTCCCCCAACCCCATCCATTAGCAAGTATTATCAATTATACTTCTGGGATATATCCTGAATCTAACCATCTCCCCTGTTAACAACATGGCCCAAGTCACCATCATCTCTTGCCTCAGAAATTGTAACCACCTCCTTAGTGGTCTCTAGCTCTCCACTCTCAGCCCCTTATAGTTAACCTTTCACACAGCAGCATCAACCAGTTAACATATCCCCACTGGAACCTGCCTGTGGCTTCCTGTCACACTTAGAACAAAATTTAAGGTCTCCAGTGAACTAATCCACCTATATCATCATCACTCTTTCAACACTCTCCCTGCCATTACCACCGTTCAACCATGCTGGTCTTCTTCCTGTTACTTAAACACGTTAAGCTCACCCTGTGGTAGGACTTATGCACTTGCTGCTCTTCTTCTAGGCACACTTTTCACGTGCCTGCCACCTTCTTATAATTCGCGCTCAACATTGTCCTCCCTTCCAGAGAGACCATCCCGGACCACCTTAGCTAAAGTATCCCCAGTCCATATTATCTATCAATCTTATTTTCTTCTAAGCACTTAATGAAACCTGAAGTATCTCATTTATTTACTTGTTTACTTTTTTTTAATCTCTGCTTATCAGAATGTAAGCTCCGTGAGGACAGGGCCTGTGACTCTTGTTCATAGATGTGTCTGTAATGCTGGCAGAGAGTGGACAAAAAAGATGTATTTGCTGATTGCCTGCCTTGGTTTAGATAATATGGCTAGACAAGGGAAGAACTTGGACTATTACCCAATACCCTGGCCTCTTAATGTGTTTAATCCTTAACTCCAATGACTTTCATCTCCATTCCTTCAGCCATGTACTCCTAGCCATGCTACCACTGTCCCCTATAGCTGATTCACCCAAGACATTAAATTCAAACACCCCTCACTATATCTAGTTCCTTCTACCTTCTTAGTTCCCCAGGGCTCCAACCCTACCTACGCATCCTCCTTTTGAAAAGTCTGGCCCCTGGAATCTCCTCCATCAGTCTCTTCCTATGTCTTCTTCCATAATACCCAACTGAGACTTTGTGGCTTATTATTTATTCAAGGTTCTGAATTGTCTTTGTTCAACCAAAGCCTCAATTCTGAGTTAATCTAAGAGTTGGCCTTCCTTTCTCCTCCATCAGGGAAGCTCTGTCTTCCGGGACAATTTCTAGTTGAGCAGCACTACAAATCCACTGTCTCAAGTATTTTCTGGCAATTCTCCTGCAGTTCCCTGCCTCCCCCCTTCATTGTTCTTTTCCATTTAACATAGGGGATGTTTCAAACCTTTGATCTCCCAAACCACCTACTCCACCCATCACTCTTCCTGACTCCCACTCATAGTAGACAACTATCACCTATCACATCTATGACACTATTATCCTCTTGTTTTCCTAAAACAGAGACAATGGAAGCCTCTGGATTTCATCTTCTCCTTCACTCTTATTGATTAACCCCTCCTTCTCTTGTATTATCAACCCCTGTCTACCTCTTCCATCCACTCCAACAGCATTTAGACATGGAAAAGTCTTTCCAGTCTCATTTAAAAAAAACACACAAATAATTCTATCCTCATGTACCAGACCTCTTACCTCTCCCCTCTCCTTTGGAGTCAAGCTCCCTGAAGGATTTGTCTACACTAACGCTCACTACATTTTTACCTCCCTTTCTCCCATCGACCCTTTATCCTACTGTAATATTACTCAGGTAAAATCACTCTTGTTTTCAAGAGTACCAAAGGCCTTTCTTACTTAATCCAAGGAACACGTTTTAGTCCATTTCTAAGATCAGTCCTTAACATCTGTGTGACACTGAGCACTTGATCATCCTTAAAATGGCTTGTTTTTAGTTCCATGACACTGTAATCCTCTTGTTTTCCTCACACCCATCCAACTGCATCTTTGAAATCCCCTCCAGGCTTCCTCTTTCTGTGCCTACACAGTGGATTTCCATGTCCTTAGGGTTTTATCCTTGGCCTCTTCTCTTCTTGCTGCATATTCGCTTCTCTTTCCAAGAAATCTCATTTAATCACTTGACTTCAATTATCATATATATGCTGGTTCCAGCCCAATCTGTAATTCCAACCTGGATATATATCTACTTATCCTATAAATGTCCTACAATAAAATAAAATTTAAAACATCTAAATTTAAAAATGCCCAAAGCTGAATTCACTTCCTTGTCCTTTTCCTTTTAATTTTTATTGATATTGATTGATTTATTTTAGAGAGAGAAAGAGAGGAAGAGAAAAAACATCAATTTGATATTCTACTTATTTATGTATTCATTTGGTTGATTCTTGTTTGTGACCTGACTGGGGACTGAACCTGCAACCTTGGCATATTGAGATGATGCTCTAAATAACTGAACTATCCAGCCATGACCACTACCTTTTCCTTTTTCTTTTCTTTTTTTCCCCTTTTTTAAAAATATGTTTTTATTGCTATTCAGAGAGAGAGGAAGGGAGAGGGATAGAGAGCTAGAAACATCGATGAGAGAGGAACATCACTGATCAGCTGCCTCCTGCACACCCCCTACTGGGGATCAAGTCTGAAACCCTGGCATGTGCCCTGACCTGGAATTCAACCATGTCCTCCTGGTTCATAGGTCAGCGCTCTACCACTGAGGCACACTGGCCAGGCTACCTTCTCCTTTTACATGAAGCACCCATTCTCTTGGTGCATAGCACTTTCAACTCTGTAGTCACCCCAACACAAGCTAGCATCTTCCTGGACATTTTCATTTACACCAACTATACCAACTACATTTAATTTGTCATGAAATCCTTCTAATCCTGCCTTATTCTTAAATTCATCTATGCAGTTCAAATCCACTCAGCAAGTTTATGGAATCAGCTGCATTGCTAGTCTCCTTAGTCCCAATGTTCTCTTCCTAAACAAGGAAGGCTGATCTTCCAAAGCACAATTTATAAGGGACATTCCCAGCCCTTGGACCTTTCAATGGCTCTGTAAAAATGTTAGATTAAATTCCAAATTTTTCTTCATGATATAGAAGGCCATGATGCTTAACTCCTGTTTATCTCTCCAGCCTCAATCTGTCACTCCCCCTCATAAGCTGAACTCTAGCAAAACGAAGCCACTCTGTCTGCCTCTTTCATATATAGAACGTGCATGCTCTCATTTGCCTTCTGATGTTCGCTCATGTTCTTTTTGTTGCTCAATTCCATTTTTCTCCTCTCCTTTCTCACATACCCCTTATTCATTCCTTATGTCTCTGCTTAGATATCACTTCTTTTAAAGGCCTTTCCTGTTTCTTTGAATTTAGATGCCCTTAAGAGTTCCCATAGTACCCTGAATTTATCCCTATCATAGCACTAATTACTCTGCTTTAATTGGCTCTTTGGAACAACTTTATTAAGGTATAATTTATGTACCATAAAATTCAGCCATTCTAAGGGTACCATTTAATAAAGTTCGGTATATTTACAGAGTTGTAGAACAATGCCCACAATCTAATTTTGGGACTTTTCTATCACCCTTATTCCTAGCTCAAATAACTTGAGGGAGGTGCCATGTTTTGTTGAGCTTCAGATCCTCGGGGCACAGTGTACGTGGAGTACCTGTCACCAAGTAAGTGTTTGTTGAACAAATAAAAAACAAATGAAAGGAAAAATCAATGCCCAAACCATGACATGTTGCATTTGTCATTATCCGACACTGCAACCTAATTTTGAAGTTCTCACTTTCATACGCATTCTCCGTCCTCTCTGACATTTCACTAACTTCCCCCAGGTGGCAGTCACTGATGAATTTCCTCTGACAGAGAAAACAGGACTATAAAATACCCAGATGGCCAAGAGCGCCAGCAGCGTGCATTTATGGGTGATTCAAGCATGTCTAGACACTTATATTTGCCCAAAATGAAGTTAGTTTATTCCCCAAACACTTGAGGTTTCTTCCAGTACAATTCACCAATAGGGGCTAATGTAAAATGTCTGCTTCTTGAGTTTTGTGCTCTTTATTTTTCCTGCCCATCTAATTCCTTCAGACTGAGAGTCAATAGACCTATGACCTGGCCATGATTATGTCAACAGTTCACTAAGTGACTTGAGATAAATCAGTTCACATCACTGCTCAGGAGTTTTCATATAATATCCATTTGATCTCTCCCCATTCTGATTTAGTGAGATGAAGTAAGCTAAAGGCAGAACAAAGCACTTTAAAAACAAACAAACATGCAAATATAATAGATTGGAGTTAACTATCATTTCTATGGTGTCTAGCAATCGCCTCACTTATCAAAGACACTACTGTGCTGATCTGAACTATTAATACTACCCTAAACTGACATACAAACATACAAAATCCTTCATGCATGGAGCTGACCCATTCTGCTAAAGGAAGGTTTCTGACCTCCCCTGGAGCCTGCTCTTTTTCACAAGCAATTCTAATGAACATGGTTACATTGTTTCCCAAAACACTGCCGATTAGAAATAGAAACAAAAGGGCTGGGGGAGCCTCTAATGCAAACACACTGAGAACAGGAAGATTGACAGCTGGCAATGATGGGAAAAAATAGAAACACTGCCCGGCCAGTGTGGCTCAGCGGTTGAACATCGAGCCAGGAACCAAGAGGTCACCCGTTCAATTCCGGGTCAGGGCACATGCCTGAGCTCAATCCTAGTAGGGGGCATGCAGTAGACAGCCAAACATTGATGTTTCTCTCTACTACCATCGATGTTTCTCTCTCTCTATCCTTATCCCTTCCTCTCTCTCTAAAAAATCAATAAAAACAAATTTTTAAAGAAATAGAAACATTATAAAAGCAGATATACGAACTCAGAAATTTATAGCCAAGAGATATTCAGAGTAGAGCTATGTGGTCCTTCCCACCGAATAAGTCATACAGAGCAATGTTCATGATGATAATTCTGAATCATCAGAAGACTCAACTGCCTGAGCATCAATTTGAAAGAGAGAACATGTGCGTTTTTCAAACTCAAATTAACTCCTGTTCTTTAAGTCTTAATACAGAAATGAAATCAGAAATTACGTTTGATCTCTCAGAACATATCATACAACTTCCTACAACTTAATACAGTTTGTAATTGCACATTTATGATTATCTGCATGCTTGCTTTCTTTCTTCCTTTCTTCTTTTTTAATCCTCACTTGAGGATATTTTTCCATTGATTTTTAGAGAGTGGAAGAGAGAAGGAAAGACAAGAGAAATATCGATGTGAGAGAAACACATCAATTGGTTGCCTCCCGCACCAGCCCTGACCAGGGCCCAGGCCGGGGAGAAGCCTGCAACTGAGGTACGTGCCCTTGATCGGAGTAAAACCCAGGACCCTTCAGTCCGCAGGCCAATGCTCTATCCACTGAACCAGACTGGCTAGGGCCCTGCTTTATTTCTACTCTCCCCACAGCTTCTTATGAGCTTATATTTGTTTTGAACTTGCCATGCTTATCTCCAAAGCCTAGACTAATGCCTGGCATATAGAAATTGCTCACTGCATTATGCTGCAGTTGCATGAATTAATGCCATAGAAAATGTCCCACCCACCCTATGTGCAGCATGATATAGTAGAAAGAGTCACCATTTTAATTTCTTCACTGTCCAATGAAGATAACCCTAAAGGGCAGTAAACCCTTAGAGAGTGGCATAATGTTTTATTTTTACAGGTAAGAGGATTGTGCTAAAGAGAAATAAAAGTGTGCACCAAGTGTTTTCTGCCAACTGAGAGATGGACCATTAATTCATTCCCATGCACTTGCTACTCTCCCATATATGGAAAGAAACTGATATACACGGGTCTGAAGATTTCAAGTAGGTTTTCTAAATTATCTGTGGGAAAGTTCTGTTTACAGATGCTGAGACAGGAAGGACATTGCACTGCTAATAAGGGAGAAAAAGCGAGATGGGTAAACAGTTTCTTCCTAGAACTCTCTGCCTCTGGGCATTTGGTCCACTAGCAAAATTGTTTACAAGACATTTTCAAAGTCCTTGGGGATGATTTCGGCTCAATTAAAACCTGATTATTCTGTCCCTAGGATCTGAAGTGAGCTATAAAAATAATAGAATTGACTTTGTCAGGTTTCATGTTTCCTCCCTTCTCCGACCCAAGAAATTAACTCCTCATCAGACTGACAAAGAGTCATTGCATTAGGCTTATCTTCATTATAAATTTGTGCCCCTCCATAACTACCCTTCTAATGAGATCATAGTCGAGAATGTTGACAAGTCTTTACTCAGTACAGTGACTATTACAGAATACACACTCATTTGTTGATAAAAGAATGATGGATGGCCAGATAGATAATCACAGTTATAATCATAACCATGATAGTAGAAGTTATCAATATTCCTAAGATACTGATGAGCGATATATCATTCACAGCAGCAGTATCCACTATTTACATATAACTGGTGTTATGAAATTATGAATTAGAGATCCATACGCCAAAAAACCCCTCAGCCCATAGTTCACATCTCATAAAAATTAACTCAAAATGAATCAAGACCTAAATAAACTTAAAACTATAAAACTCATGGAAGGAAAAAAATCTCTGTGATATATAGATAAGGCAATGATTTCTTAGATACAATACCTAAAGCATATCTACAAAAGAAAACTCAATGAATTGGACTTCATAAAAATTCAAAACTTCTACTTTACATATGATTATTTAGAGGATGAAAAGATAAGCCATGACTGGGAGAAAATATTAGCAAAACACATATCTGACAAAAGGCTTGTATCCAGAATCTATTAAAGAATTCTCAAAACTCAACACTAAGTACACAAGTGACCCAATTTAAAAAATGAGCAAAAAAATTGGAAAGATACTCCACCAAAGATATAGTAATGGCAAATAAGCATAAGAAAAGATGCTCATAACATCAGTCATTAGGGAAATTCAAATTAAAGCTATAATGAGATAACATGACATACTGATTTAAATAGTTAAAGTTTAAGACTGACCATACCACATGCTGGTGAGGAAGTAGAGAAACTGAAATCCTCATACATTGCAGATAGAACGTAAACTGTTACCGTCACTTTGGAAAACAGTTTGACAGTCTCTTATACACATACATTTCTCATATGACCCAGCAATCATGCTCCTAGATATTTATCCAAAAGAAATGATGACTCATATTTATCTAAACTCTTCTACACTATGTTTATATCAGTTTTATTCATAATTGCTCTATACACAACAATATCAATGTCCTTCAGAGAATGAATGAATAAACCAACTGTGCCATGTGGCTATTCAGCAATAAAAAGAAAATAAATACTGTCATATCTATAATAATAAAAGGGTAATATGCTAATTAGACCAGACATCTTCTGGACGTCATTCCAGATGTCCTTCCTGAAGAAGCCGGGGCCCGAGGGAAGCAGCCTGGGTCCCAGGTGCCTGCCTGCCGACGCCAGAGGAGGGAAGCCTGGGTCCCTGGTGCCAGAGGGAAGCCGGTGCTGGCAGCTGGGAGGGGGGGGGAGGAAGGCCTACGCTTGCATGAATTTTCATGCATCGGGCCTCTAGTATACATATAACATGGAGTAATCTCATTAATTATGCTAAGAGAAAGACAGACTCAAAAGACTACCTACTGATACTGTATGGTTCCATTCAAATGACATTTTGGCCTGGCTGGTGTGGCTCAGTGGTTGAGCATCAACCCATGAACCAAGAGGTCACCAGTTTGATTCCTAGTCATGGCACACGCCTGGGTTGTGAGCTCATTCCCCAATAGGGAGTGTGCAGGAGGCAGCAATTAATGTTTCTCTCTCACCGGTGTTTCTATCTCTCTGCCCCTCACCCTTCCTGTCTCAAAAAGAAATAAAGACATATTAAAAAATAATAAATGACATTTTGAAAAAGACAAATAAAAAAAAAAAAACAGAAAATAGATCAGTTCCTGCCAGGTCTCGGATTATGTAAAAAAAAAAAATGAGCAAAATCTATTACAGTCTGGAGATTTTAAAAGTGAATATATGTTGCATTCTAAGAAAACCCACAAAAAACATATAGCTAGAAATGTCTTTAAAATCTTTAAAAATAATAATTGCTAACATTTGTTGAGTCCTTACTATGTGACCGGCAGGCACTGTGCTTAGGGCTTTTTGCACTTTATCTCATTTAACCTCACACCAACTTTTTGAGGTAGGAACGAACTATTGTAAGTTTTGGAAAAGAAGGGTCAATGCATCTTTGCTCTGATCTCAGTTCACAGCCCAGGTAATGTGTCTAGACACCACATTCTGCTCCATCACCCTACTCACCTTCATCCCACCCGTGATGGCAGGAAACTGGACTGGGAGCCAATGCCCAGGCTCAACTCTACCAACATGCGGTGTGAGCAAAAGCAAGTACTAAACCTCTCTGTGATTCCTTATTTCAAAATACACGTCTCTGGAAATAATGATTCCTGTTTCCACTTCATCCTAGTTTAGGAATCTATGAATAGCTTTTAGTCACTTGCTGCCTGGAAAGACTGACATTTCTGACCTATCCACGCTCTTTACATGACCTGTGGGGTCCTGGTGTGGAAAATTCCATCATTAGTTCTTTATTCCTTAAGATTAAGGCACAGAGGCTGTAGAATAGTATAATGCATATAACGTAGCCCTTGGAGTCTGGGCGTAGGCGCAGGGATTGCTCAAGTTGCTCACAGTGTAGCAGATAAGGCAGAGAGATGAACAACCAGCAATGACTGTGTTGTTGTTTTTTTAATTAATTTTTTTATTAAGGGATCACATATTTGTCCTCATCCCCCCATTCCCATCCCAAACCCCTCCCCACGCATGACCCCACCCCCCTGTTGTCCGTGACCACTGGTTAGGCTTATATGCATGCATACAAGTCCTTTGGTTGATCTCTCCCCCTTACCCCCACCCTCCCCTACCTTCCCTCTGAGGTTTGACGGTCTCATCGATGCTTCCCTGTCTCTGGGTCTGTTTTTGTTCATCAGTTTATGTTGTTCATTATTTCCCCTAGATGAGTGAGATCATGTGATACTAGAAATACACTTATAAGAACCGAAAATGACTGTATTTTATGTTGTGTGTTAAGCTCTTTGCTGTGAAACAGTGACATTTAGAGCGATGGGCAAGAGCATGGGCTCTGGAAACAGGGAGAGCTGGGTTTAAAGCTCCTCTTCATCTTCTGTTTCCTCATCTACAAAATGGGACAACAGAAAGATGTCCGGGGCTGCTATCGGCCTAACTGAGGCACTCCCAACAAAGCACAGTGAAACCCTGTACTGTATCATGCAGAGATTAGTCTTGCTCACAACTGTCACTATGCTATTAAGGAATTGGACAAGTTGTACATTCTTCCGGAGTCAAAGAGGGAGAAAGCAATGCTCAGAGAAGATAAATAAGTTACTCAAGGTCAAATGGCTAATAGGTCATGATGATCACATCATAAGCTATATAGATGCTGTACACCTGAAACCACTATAATATTATATGTCAACTATACTTGAATAAGAAATAAAATGAAAGAAAAAAGAATACTCCACAGAGCAGGATAGCACTTGAACAGGAGATATGGCTGAATGCTTTATTATCCATGAAATTCTGCAAGTCTCTGACCTTGTAATATAAGCTGTGGCCTTCATATTACTTTGCGATCCCCTCCCATCAGCAGCTATAAATAGGAGTTGGCAAGAACTATAACCCCCTCCTCTCCCGTGCCGTGGGGGGTGTGGGGGGGCTCCTCTTCAAGGCTGATCTCTCCATCTTTCTTTAGGGTACAGATTGTTCCCACAGGAAATATGACTGCTCAGAAATGATGCTGCATTTGGCACTATCTTCCCTTGTGTATTATCTTCTCTTCTCACTGGAGTCATCTCTGGCACGGTCTGAAATTCTACTTTGTGTGACTTTTTCTTCTTTTTATTTGCTCCCTCTCAACGTAGCTATATAACTAACAATTATATAATGCTTGAAGTCCATCTGTGATTCCACATCAATGGCTCTCAAACCAGGGTTGATCTGCCCCCACTCCGCATGCCCCAGGGGCCATTGGCAATGTCTGGAAACTCTCTGGGTGGTCACAGCTGGGGAGAGGCCGGTGCTGTCATCCAGTAAGTGGAGGCTGAGGACGCTGCTGCCCCTCCTGCAACACACAGGACCTCCTCCCACCAAGAATTCTCTGGCCCAAGTATTATGCTCAGCAAAGTGAGCCAGTCAGAGAAAGACAAGTATCATATGATCTCCCTCATATGTGGAATCTAATGAACAAAATAAACTGATGAACAAAATAGATCTGAAAACATAGAAGCAGGCATGGAACAGACTGTGGAACCTCAGATGGAAGGCGGAAGAGGGTGGAAGGTGAGTGGGAGGTCAACCAAAGCACTTATATGCATATATGCATGACCCATGGACACAGACAAAAGAGTGGTGAAGGCCTGCAAGGTGGCGGGGAGGGGAGGGCCTAAAAGAGGTCAATGTGGGGGAAAGGGGGACATCTATAATGCTTTCAGCAATAAAAACTTTAAAAAAAGAAGGAGTTCTCCCGTCCAAAATGATAATAGCGCCGAGTTTGGAAAACTGCTCTGTGGTGATAAAAGCACCCACACGGCTCCCTGCTTGTTTGGCTCTTATCACACCCTTGGGATAAAAGCCAAGTCAGTGTCCACATTCATCCCCAAGTATCTCCTTCTAACAAGGAGGATACAGAGAGACACTCCCACTACCGTGCAGAGGAAACTGAGACCCCAGGAAATGGAGGGATGGCCTATGGCTACAGAATAAGGTGGTGGCAGAGGCAAGTTTTGGATTTGCTGACATCCAACACGGCCTCACTGTCAGCGCGTTTTTAAGAAATGTGTTAAAAAGTCTCCCGCCTCTCGCAGATGAGTGGCACAAAGCCAGAAAACCTTAAAGTAGCAATTCAATATATTTTCTCAAGATCCTTATAAATTATTTAATGTAATTCTATCATTTTACAAACGGGAAAGAAATAGAGGCCCGTGCCACAAAGTAGATGCATTTTAGAGCGAAGGATGCCAGACTCTTTCCCTTCTGTTCGCCCATAAAGCAGCCGTTGGCCACTGTGCTGGAGAGCATCTGAAACATGTGGTCTTTATGGGTATTTACAGGGGAAATATACAGAGGGCGCTAGAGAGACACCAACTCAGGCATCAGATGGAGGCACAGGGGCTAGGTACTGGGGGCTTGAGGGAGTTGGAAGGAACAAAAGAGGCTCAAGAGAGAAAGTAGGTTAGATGGAAATGAGGACTCACAGAAGTAGGAAAAGAGAAAGAGAAAAAAGAAGGGGAAATTATACCTTTCCTCTATGTTTAGGGATTCCCATGTGCATTCAAGTCTCTTGAGTAAGGAGAAAAGAAACTCTGTCATACAAACTCAACTGAAACTGTACTTTAAAACCCTTTATCTCATTATTTTCTAACTATAAATATAATGGGTGCTTATTATTTTTAAAATGAGTGTAGAAAACGGTAACGGAGACTTTTCCTAGTTTCTTACTCTCTTGAGATAAAACCGTTAGCAGTGTAATCTCTGTTCTCAGTCTCTATTCTAGTCTATATTCTGCATTATAAGCTGATAACTTTTCTATTTTACAAAAATGGTATCTACACAAAATGTGCATTGTCTTGATTTTTCACTTGGGATGGATCTGGATATACTTTCACGTTAGTACACATAGAGCCAGTGCATTCTCCTTCCTGTGTACACAGTATTCTATTGTTTGGATATATCATAATTTACTAGCGACCAATACTCATTTTCAATTTTCTGTGAGACTTCCACATAATAATCCCTACAAATGGGGTTACTATGCAACTCTATGGAATTATACACCAGTACATATATGTTTCAAAGGTGATAGTCAAATTGCCCCCAATGACTTTAATCAATAGTAACGCCTCCCAAATGGGCATTCTAAATGAGTAGACAGCTCCCCTGAAGCAGTCCCCTGACTCCTCCTCGCCCTCAGAACGTTTCTACCTCTGTCGGACACGTCTCCCAACCTTTTCTCTACGGGCAGCCCCGCATTGGAGTTAACCTCTGTGATTCTCCCGGTGTCAGCATCTAGAACAGGAAGGTTGGGTGGGAGGAAAATGAGTGTGAAGTGAAGATCCCAAAGTTTCATTAGCTGCTTTCAGCTCCTTCCTCGTTTCTGCTGATCTCACCTGAACAGGTTCTGCCAAATATGCACGTTGGCAGGCTGTGCCAACCAGTGAAAAATGAATGAAGAAGGACAGCTAATTAGGAGATCAAACAGCCGGAGAGCTGAGCAACGCAGGACTTCTGGGCTGTTTCACTGCCCCAAATCCCCTAAATACATCAGGAGCCTGGCCTTCCAGGGATGGCCCTCTGCACTTTGTCCTGAAAATCAAAGCAGAGCTCTGAACTGAAACCCCAGTAAAAAAAAAAAAAAAACATAGAATAAGAGATCACCCGTCTCCAAATGTTTACCCTGAACAGAAGGGCCCTGGGCGAGTCTTCCTGAAAGCCTGTTTGCTGAATCCCGAAGCCCATGATGTGCTTTCGGGAATAAAAGACTTGTTCAAAGAACTTGGCAAACGCCACACACTTTATTCCCCTCTTAGGTATTCACAAAGCATATTCACAATCCAGAGTCTATAAAGAGGCTTTAAGAAACCCCCTGCTGCCAAGAAACTCATTTAACATATTAATATTCCAAGCTACTCACTTGGGAGACATGGCCATGGCCAAGTTCTGCCTCCATCCTTCCCATCCCACCCTCTTGAGACTCTGCTCAAGAAATGAACACTGTTTGGGAACCCTCTACAGCCACTTTCCGGTACAGCATGATGCTGATCATGGGACTGTTATAGCGGGCGTGTCAATAACACAGATGTTCAATCAATACTCAAGACCTATTTACTTAGTGCCTATCAGGGGTCCAGCAGTAGGAATATAGTAGCGCGCAACGAAGTCCCTATTTTCTGGTCCAATTCTTGGGATAGTCTAATCTGCACACCTACTAGCCCCACTCTGATCTACATCTAAACATCCTCAATGCTGCAAAAAGCTGGGTAGAAAACACTAGAACTACTGATGTTCCTGAAAAAAAAAAGAAAGTCACCAGAAAGAGGACTCTCCTGTGCTCTGAGTTACGATGAGGAGAAGTCTAGTGGGAAGGTAGGTTAGCTCTATCAACATTGACATTTCAGTGTAAACAAAACACAGGAACTGTGCGTACTTTGCCAGACTCTTCTTATCTGTGAAATGATGTGAACACACAAACCTGGAGAGCCAGCTATTTAAGTCGTTTTATTGTTAAAACACCAGAACTGTATGGTATGTTTCTGAAAGGTGTCCTAGAAACCTGGTCAAGGTGTGGATGTTGAATTCATCGTGTCTGCCTGTAGGAGATGGGATACAAATCTAAGAACTGAGACCAACGCTTCATGGCTTCTGTATAAAAAGGAATGGGCTCTCAGAGGTTATCAGTCAGAGTGTAACTCTCATATTTACAATCTCTTTATAGGGCAATTTGTGAATAGCTATCAAATTTTATTTTAATTTTTAAAATATATTTTGTTGATTTTTTTTTTTTTTTTACAGAGAGGAAGGGAGAGGGATAGAGAGTTAGAAACATCGATGAGAGAGAAACATTGATCAGCTGCCTCCTGCACACTCCCAACTGGGGATGTGCCCGCAACCAAGGTACAAGCCCTTGACCGGAATCAAACCTGGGACCCTTCAATCTGCAGGCTGACGCTCTATCCACTGAGCCAAACCGGTTAAGGCTTATTTTAATTTTTTAATCTCTCAAATGTTCAACGCACGCACCACTTGAACCAAGAGTTAATCCATGAATTCATTCCACAAATATTGGGTGCCTACTGTTGGAGGTGCTAGAGATACGGCAGTGAAGAAAACAAGGTTTGCCCTGCTGGCGTGGCTCAGTGGTTGAGCGTCGACCTATGGACCAGGAGGTCATGGTTCAATTCCTAGTCAGGACACATGCCCGGGTTGCAGGCTCCATCCCCAGTGTGGGAGTACAGGAGGCAGCCGATCAATGATTCTCTCTCATCATTGATGTTTCTCTCTCTCTCTCCCTCTCCCTTCCTCTCTTAAACCAATAAAGATATATATATATATTTAAATAACAAAATAAAGCACACATGGTTTCTTCCCTCATGGCACTTCCATTCTATTGGGAGAAAGACACACAACAAACTGACACATTAAACTATAATATTTCTGGTGATGATAAATTATGCAGAAAATAAATCAGGTTTAAGGGAAGGGAGAGTGCCAAGTTGGGTATCTAGGGAAGGCCACTCTGACCAAGTGAAAACCCGGCAGATGCCTGGAGGGAGGGAGGGCATGAGCTATGTGGGTGCCTGGGGAAAGGGTGCTCCAGGGACGGGGACAGTAATACTCTGAGGTCAGAATGCACTTGGCATCTTAAGGAACAGAAATGAGGTCAGCGTGGCCAGAGCAAAGTGAGATAACTCAGAGAGGTGGCAGGACCCAACGGATCCAAGAGTCACAAATCAGATTGCACAGAGCCTCCAAGACAGAGGAAGGACCTTGATTTTACCCCAGGGGAGGTGGGAAGTTCTGAGCAGAGAGTGCACAGTGTAAGGCTTTAGAGAAGCCCTTTGGCCTCTTGCATGGAGAAGAAATAGTAGACGAGCAATGCAGAAGGAGAGAGACTAGTTAGGAGCCAGTGAAATAATCCAGGGAAAGCAGGACTGTGGTCTGGACCAGAGTCGTAGGCATGGAGTGGGAAGAACTGAGCAGAGCTGAGACAGGATTTGTTGATCAGATTTTCTGATAGTTTGGATGTGAGTAAGAGAAAGAGAGGCAGCAAGGATGATACACAGTTTTTGGCCTGAGCACTGGAAGGCTGGAATCCCATTTACTACAATGGGGAGAGCTCTGAAGGAACAGGTGTTGAGGGGTGGATACAGGCAAGTTAGGAGTTCGATTTCTGACTTGACTTTGACAAGCATTCTAGACATCTGAATGGAGTATTAAATAGGCAAATTAATACACAGATCTGCAATCAGGGCAGAGGTCAGGCTGAGAACAAACGTTTTAGAGTTGTAATTGTATGGTATTGCCCACCACAAAACCAAGCAAAATCGTCTAGGGAGTAGGTCCAGGTTGAACAGAAAAGAGGGACATACTCTAGGAATTTATTTTACCCATACAGTCATGAATATTTGAAAAGTGGCATATGTATGACAGCATACATAGGAATATTATTAAGCAAATAACCGAAAGCAATAAAAACCGACTGATAAAGAACTGAAAAAGTACCAAGCCAGCATGGCTCACTGCTTTGAGCGTCAGCCTATGAACCAGGAGGTAACAGTTCGATTCCGGTCAGGGCATATATCTGGGTTGTGGACTTGATCTCCAGTGTGGGGCGTGCAGGAAGCAGCCAATCAATGATTCTCTCTCAATATTGATGTTTCTATCTCTCCCTTCTTCTCTGAAATCAATAAAAATATACGTTTTAAAAAAAGAACTGAAGAAGTAAATAATGCACAAGGTTACAGTGGAATATTACCCAGTAGTCATTCACAAAATGAGACCGCCTTCTGCTAGCATCACACTGAAAGGGGAAAAACTGAATGCTTTCCCCCTAAGGTCAGGAATAAGCATAGATATCTACTCTCACCACTGTTATTCAATACAGTGCTGGCAGTCATAGCTACTTCATTAAGGCAAGAAAAAGAAATAAAAGTCATACAGATTGGAAAAGAAGAAATGAAATTATACCTATTTTGCAGATGACCTGATTGTCTAATGTAGAAAATCCCAAGGAAATATCCTATATAATAAAAGCATAGTACGCAAATTGTCCCCTTGACTGGGCGGTCATCCAGGAGTTCAGCCAGGGGGCGGGGCTGGCCAGGGGAAGGGAGGGAGTACCTGGCCAGCAGCCAGCAGCCACTAGGGACCTTACCAGTGCATGAATTTCGTGCACAGGGCCTCTAGTTAAAAATGAGTTCTAGAATTTTTCATCAATAAGTGAGTTCATCAAGCTTGCAGAATGTAAGATTAAAGCACACACACATACACCAAAAAAAAAAAAAAAAACCCACTATATTTTTATATACTGATACTGAATCTATGGATACTGACATTAAAAACACGATACCAAAGCCCTGGCCAGTGTGGCTCAGTTGGTTGAGCATCGTCCCATGCACTGAAAGGTCACTGGTTCAATTCCTGGTCAGGGCACATGCCAAGGTTGCAGGTTCAAACCCCAGTCAGGGTGTGTGCAATGATTCTCTGTCACATTGATATTTCTTTCTCTCTCTCTCTCTCTCTCTCTCTCTCTCTCTCTCTCTCTCTCTCCCCCCCCATCTCCTTTCCTCTCTTTCTAAAATCAATAAAAATAGTTTAAAAATGAACATAATACCATGTAGCAATCATTTCATAATGTATACATATAATAAATCAACATATTATACAACTTTTTAAAAAATAATGTTGTACAGCCTAAATATATACAATTTTCATTTGTCAATTATACCTCAATAAAGCTGGAAAAAAACAGTACCATTTACAACTTCTCCAAAAAATAATATTCTTAGATATAAAAATGTACAGAGTATCTGTCTGCTGAAAATTATATAATGCTAATGAAATAAACCAAAGACCAAGATGAATGGAGAGCATAGTAAATATTCAACATAGTAAAGATGTCACTTCTGCCTAAATCAATCTACAAGTATCATGTTATTACTATCAAGACCCCAGCAATGATTTTGTATAATAGACAAACTTATTCTGAAATTCATGTGGAAAGGCATAGTCCCTAGAATAGATAAAATAATCTTGACAAAGGAGAATAAAGTGGAAGGAATCGGTGTACCTGACTTCATGACTTAATATGTTACAATAATCAAGATAGTGAGGCCCTAGCTGGTTTGGCTCAGTGGGCAGAGCATCGGCCTATGGACTGAAGGGTTCTGGGCTCGATTCTGGTCACAGACACATGCCTGGGTTTCGGGCTCCATCTCCAGTGGGGGGCATATAGGAGGCAGCCAATCAAGGATTCTCTTTCATCATTGATGTTTCTATCTTTCTCCCTCTCCGAAATCAATAAAAATATATTTTTAAAAAAAGACAGTGAGGCACTGGTGGGTGGATAGATAGACACGTAGTACAGTGGAACAGAACACACATAAATGTACCCGCCTGAATAGGTGCAATTTACTTGTGATAAAAATACAAAAGCAATTCCCTGGAAGGATACACTTTAACAAGGGATGCTGGGGGACTTGGACACCAACAGGTGCCCCAAAATGAACAATTTTAACTTCAACCTCACATCTTATACAAAAATTAACTTGAAATGGTATTGGACTTTAATGTAAAATGTAAAACTATAAAACTTTTCAGGAAAAAAAAAAACAGGAAAATATAGATCTCATCAACATTAAAAACAAAACAAACAAACAAAAAACTCCTGCTCTGTAAAAGCCCCTGGGAAGAAGATAAAATGACAAGCTACAGATTGGGAGAAAATATTTGCAAACCACATACTCAACAGAAGACTGGTATCTAAAAAAATATTCTAAAATATTCAAAACTGAACAGTAAAAAAACACACAATCTAACTAGAAAATGGGGGACAAGTGACATAAACAGACATTCCAATGAAGAGGATATGAGGGTGACAAAGGCGCATGGGAAGGTGTTCAACATCATTAACCATCATGAGATGCAAATTAAAATCATAAGGAGATATCATCACACCCCGAACAGAATGGCTAAACAAGAAATGGTGAGCCTGGCCCACGTGGCCCAGTGGCTGAGCATCAGCCTATGAACCAGGTCGTGGTCCAATTCCCGGTCAGGGTATATGCCCAGGCTGCGGACTCAGTCCCCAGTGGGGGGCATGCAGAAGGCAGCTGATCAATCATTCTCCCTCATCATTGATGTTTCTAGCTCTCTTTCCCTCTCCCTTCCTCTAATGGCAACATCACCAAATGCTGGCATGGATGCGGAGTAACTGAATCACTCACGCGTTGCTGGTGGGGATGTGAAATGGTACAGCCACTGTGGAAAACTCTGACAGTTTCTTATCAAACTAAACATGCAATTACCACACAAGCCAGCAATCACACAGTTGGGCACTTATCACAGAAAAGTGAAAACTTATATTCACACACACAAAAAAATCTGTATATAAAAATGCATAGCAGCTTTATCCGTAACAATAAAAGTGGAAGTAGCCCAAAAGTAATTCAACAGATAAAATGGTGAGACAAATGGTGCTACAGATATACATACCCAATAGTAATGCTCAGTAAGAACAAAGCCAGTCCCAACATACTGTATGAATCCAGTTACATAACATTTTAAAAGGATGACTATTCAGAAAGGGAAAACAGATTAGTGAATGACAGGGACAGGGAAGAAGTGGGAGGAAAGTGGTGTGATTATCAGGGACGGAAACGTAGCATGTCCTGACTGTGAAAGTGGATACAGAAACCCTCATGTGTGATGAAGTTTCATGAAACTAAATGCCCATAATCCACACACTCTCTCACGCACAAATGAGTACAAGTAAAACTGGGGGAATCTGAACGAGATCATAGACGGTATCAATGTCAGTATCCTGGATGAAACATAGTGCCAACAGTTTTTGCAAAATACTTCCATTAATGGACATTGGAAAAGAGTACACAAGATCTCTCTATATTGTTTCTTACAACTCCATGTGAATCTATAATTACTTCAATATTTTCATTTAAAAAAGAATTGTTTAAATAAACCCTAAAATACAAACACACACAGAGAGAGAGAGAAAGAGAGAGAGAGAGAGAGAGAGAGAGAGAGAGAGAGAGAGAACACTGTTAAGAAAGATAGCAGATATTATCAGATTTAATTTATTCATAACAGAGTAAATAAAACTCAAGGTACAGAAGAGAGGCCTAGGGTTGTAAGGGAAGGGGGACCAGCTCTGGGCAGGCCGGTCGAGGAGCTGGCAGTAGCAGTTTGCTGTGGGGAGGGAACCAGGCAGCAGGAACAGGAGGGGGAACATATTTTGCATTTCACCTTTTGAATTTTGAGCCATGAGCATGTATTTATTACCCATGCTCCCTAAGAAATCATTAATTAAATTTTAAATAAAAATATGTTGTTTCTGAATGAAAATTGGTAAGCCTGAACAATAAAGTAACACAGAGAACCAATCAACCAGCACATATTTTAACTGTCCCATAAGAGAGATGTACAGATACTAGTAATGCATGCATTTTATAGGGCATTGGGACTCACCGCTAAAGATTCTCTCATTCCATTCATGCATGAAACATTAAGAAATCTCAGTAAAGATGCACGGGGCTGCATGTCTAGACCAGGCAAAAGCAGCTCCGCCACCAGAGAGGGACATTTGTGCCCAGGAAGCGGACAACTGCCGTGCCTTTTGTTTGGTTTTAGACGCATCCGAGAGGAAGGATGAAAACTAAGTGCTACAAAACCCTCACCGTGTGCCAGCCATTGTGCTGAGCGCTGTCCATAAATCTGCTTCTGTTATCCTCGCCAGAACCTGTGGTTTAAACATATTTAATCCTGATTTTGCAGAAAAAGAACTCGGGGATTGTGGTGATAAACAGCATGACCCAGGTCACAAAGATATGACATGGCAGAGGTAAAATGTAAACCCAGACTGGTCTGCCTTTACAGCCAATGTTCTTTCCACATCACCAGGGTCATGTTTTGCTGAGATTGCGAGCACACTGCTGGTACGTTCTTCTGTGCATTCATCCGAGTCTCCTTTGTCCTCACATACTTGCAGATATGTAAATATCAGAGCAGGGAGGATCCTAAGATATAAACTATCTTGTCTAATCTGGTCATTTTATAAAAGAGGAAACAGACACATAGGGAAGCAGGGGGACTTCCCTGGGCCCCACAGCTGATTAAAGACGTGGGACCAGCATTCATGCCCCTGGTTTTAAACTCCCCTAGAAAAACTACTGCCAGCAAGATGCAATAGCAAATCAAACCAAACTCTGAAACACAGACCACAGGCTGGGCTATTCAGGAAGCCAGAAAAGAAAAGGGTGGAGCAAGAAGTATTTAAAAAGAAACCTCAACAGCAATTGAGCTTTACAAATCACAACAGACAAAAATCAATCTTTATTCACCATCTAAAACTGAATTCGATATCTCAAAGGGGCACGCATAGACACACACAACACCATCTAGGAAAACAAACTCCAAAAAATCAATTCCATTTCATGCATTTGTATCCTGGGAAATATATTACTCCACGGAGATGGTGACTTTGATTTTGACTTGGTTTTGAATAAGACTTTGAAAAGTGGTCATCCGTCAAACTGAGACATGAAACCATACAACCTTACAGCCCATTCCTTCATTCTGCAAATAAAGAAACTAGGACTCGGGCCTGACCAGCGTGGCTCAGTGCTTGAGCACAGACCTATGAACCAGAAGGTCATGGTTCTATTCCCATTTAGGACACATGCCAGGGTTTTGGGTTTGATCACCACTGAGGTGCATGCATGTGGCAGCTTATCAAGGATTCTCTCCCATCATGGATGTTTTTATCTCTCTCTTCATCTCTGAAATCATTAAAAATATATTAAAGAAAAAATAAAGAAACTAGCACTCATAACAGAACAAGGACTCAGAATAGAAAAATATATTCCTAAGTTGATCATTTTCTATTGAGATCAGGAGTAAAAGTCGGGTTGGCTAACACTTAGTCAGTAAAAGCATGGACTTCCGGGGGCACACATACCTGTGTTCCAGGCCTGGCTCCACCACCACTATCTGCCTGACTGTAAGACACTTTGTTGGTTAATGCAGAACTATTACTAATCTTCATATCCCTTGCCTGTTTCCTCTCTAAAGCCACAGAAAAGCAACTACTCATGTTCCCAGCATCCCTTGCAGCGAGAGGTGGATATGTGATATAACTCTGGTCACTGAAACTTAAGTGAATATAAGCCAGGGCTTCTGGGAAGATATTCACTTTTCATGATTAAAGAAACACACATGGCTAGCGTTGCCCCCATCCTCTTGCTTCTTCCTTGAAAACAGACTTGCTATCTGAAGCAAGCACTCTAAGTCAAAACCATCTTATGGCCAGGAGAATACAACCATAAAGAAGAAAAAACAACACACTGAAGATGGCGGAGGCAGAGCAGAATGAGAGGAAGAGCTTGGGTTCTTAATGGCATATTGAAGTGGAATCAGTAGCAACAGTACCACAGAACTCTCATTTGGGGTGGGGGGGGGGAGAATAATTCCATTTGTTTAAATCAAAATTAATTTTCTATCTATTGCATCCAAAGAAAACTGATATAATTACCCTTCACAATTAGTCTCTCTAAGCCTCAGCTGTCACATCTGTAAAACAATAAAGAAGAATACCTATCTCATCATTCTGTTGCACAGCATTCAGTACATGTTACCCGCCTGCACCTACTATGTAATAGTCTTCCAGGAGTTGGGGATACAGCAGTAAATAAAAGGTTCCTTTGATTATAAAACAGACTTTCTAATCTTGAGAGCAGACAATAAACTAATACATATAAGAAGTGCATTTTACCATATGTGGAATCTAAAGAGCAAAATAAATGATCAAACAAAATAGAAACAGACTCATAACTCCAGAGAACTGATTGAGGGTTGCCAGAGGGGAGGGGCTTGGGGGACTGGATGAAAAAGGTGAAGGATTAAGAACTACAAATTGGCCGAAACCGGTTTGGCTCAGTGGATAGAGCGTCGGCCTGCGGACTGAAGGGTCCCGGGTTCGATTCCAGTCAAGGGCATGTACCTTGGTTGCGGGCACATTCCCAGTGGGGGGTGTGCAGGAGGCAGCTGATTGATGTTTCTCTCTCATCGATGTTTCTCGCTCTCTATCCCTCTCCCTTCCTCTCTGTAAAATATCAATAAAAATATATTTTAAAAAAAAAAGAACTACAAATTGGCAGTCACAAAATAGTCACGGGGATGTAAAGTACAGCATAAGGAATATAGTCAATAATATTGTAATAACTATGTATGGTGCCAGGTAGGTACTTGAAATATTAGAGGGGCCACTTTGTAAAGTATATGACTGTCTAACTGCTATGCTGTACACCTGAAACTAATATGAAGTACTATTAAATGTAAACTGTCATTGAAAAATAAAATTTGTATAAGAAGTGTAAAGACTAAAGTTAAAACTGCATGTGAAGGCACTGTGGTTGGCACAGAGTAGGGCTTAATTAATAGCAGTTGCTGCTCTTATCATCCTCATTGGCTTTCAATAAACACTACTTACATTCAATGACTTCCCTAAACCTACATACTATGACATATGAGCAATCTCAAGCCATCCCGCAAAGCCACAAGGAATCCCTGCCCTCTGACCTGCTGATTAACTTTTCTTCTCAAGCTGGGAACATTCTCTTTCAGATCTTGAGGTTCGAAGGTTTACATGCCTTGAGAACTTTCCAACACCAGGACTTGGCCTGGATGATCAAAGCAGCGAAGCTGACGTGGCTGGAAAGAAAGAAGGAAGTTGGATATAAGTATCACATGATCTCACTCACTTGTGGAATATAATGAACAACATAAACTGATGAACAAAAACAGATCCAGAGACACAGAAGCATCGAACAGACCATCCAACCTAAGAGGAAAGGCAGGGGAAGTTGGGGGGAGGAGTAAGAGATCAATCAAAGGACTTGTAAGCATAACCAACGGACACAGACAATAGGGGGGTGAGGGCCTGTGCTGGGGGGCAGGAGCAGGCTGGGAGAGGTCAATGGGGGGAAAAGGAAACATACATAATACTTTCAACAATAAAGAATTTTTAAAAAAAGAAGGAAGTTGGAAAGGAGTGGGGGTTTGCTACAGGTGGCTGTCCCCTCTGTAAATGGAGAGCTGGCAGGACTTTTCCTGAGCAATTAACCTATGCAAATGCATGTCAGTGATCACCTGTCTCAGAAGGTTGCCAAGGGACACCTAACTGGGACTAGACAATAGAGTCCCAAATACCTTTGTTCTTCAGGTGTCATTTCAATAACAGACTGATTTCATGAGTGGGAATTATAAGACAATGGAATAGAGAGTTGGGCTTTGACATGCCCTGGAAATATCATTGGGTCAATCCGGGCTCTAGTTCTGGATGCAACAACGATGTTGTGTGGTCCTAAGCAATCAATCCCTTCTCTTCCCCGGGCCCCAGTTTTCCCATCAGAGCAATGATGGAGCTGGACTAGACGGGGTCTAAGGGAACTTTCAGCTCTGACATCCTGTCTTTTTATTTTCCTCACATCATCTGCTCATGGGACACGCTCTGGTGAGACTCCCTCCTCCCCAGCAGCTGTGGAACAGGGTGCCTGCCTCTCTCAGCATATTTGCTAATGCCCAGCTAGCAAGGGAAGAAAACTGCTGACGGAAGCTCTGGCTGTCTCTGTGTTGTTAAACACCTACTTACAGCTCTAATAGGCTGGTTTTCACACCCAGGAGATGGGGATTGATTGCTGACATTGACCTGGCAAGGAGGCGCTCCTGCAACCACCAGCCAAAGTGACTTAGGCACGCGGACTGGGAATTTGGCAAGTGGTACAGGAGAAAGAGCGTGGAAAATAAGAAAGGGAGATAGTTTTGTGTAGTGATTAAGAACACTGGTTGCAGAGTCAGACAGATCTGGATTTGAACATGTTACTTGGACATGTTACTTCACATTTCTGAACATGTTTCTCAACAGCAGTGGGCCCTGCCCCACTGTCCCAAGGAGAGAATCGTGATGGGTCTTAAAGTCATGGAAATCTTTTCTGCTTACCAGTGATTCTGTAAATCGGCCAGCAACCCAATCCTGGCCATTGGAACCTGAGTAACTCCTTGAAAGTGTTCCTCGCTAAGAAAATAAATAAGCAAAAAGGTACCTGCAAGCCTCTTGGTCGTTAAAGTTAAACCACTAATTGAAGCCATCCTGTGATCATGAAAAAAGACCTTGCTGTTCTTGCTAGATGAAAAAATAATCCCTGTTACTTAAACTTCTTTTACTTGGTTTTCTCTTCATTGTAGTCAAAGCCTTTTAACTGAGATTGGAAGTCATGGTAATTGTTTTTGTTATCATTGCTAAAATTCTACTAGTCACAGTAGCATAAAAGCAAAAATTCATACTTAGAAGAACAGGGCTTAACTCCTATTAACTCCCTTCCATATCCTGTGCTCCATTTCCTTCCTATTGAAATACAGATATACCTCTGAACATCATAAGGATATGAAAAGTCATTAAAAATCTACATAAAGTTGAATATTTTAAGTACTCAGTCAACAGAACTGGGCCCTCATTGTGGCTCTGACATTAATTTCCCTGGTGACAATTAATCTTCCCTTCTCTGTATCATAGTTTCTCTATCTGTAAAATTAGGGTCTTGAATAGGTTTAAATCTAAGGTCATTCTTGGAATTGATATCCTATGAATCAAAGTGCTATCTTTTTCTTTCATAGGCAGCAAAAAGAACATTGTTGGTAGAGATGGCAACAAGTTCCATGGAAAAGCCATGGGAAGCCCCTAGGAGCATTGTGTGCTGTGCTTAGAGCTGCTGCCCTGCATGAGCCGTCACTCACAGACAGTGTCGCCTAGCACGGGTCCCACTTCACTCTCCTCGCAGCTGGCCTGATGGACAATTTCCCCAGCATTTCTGCCAACAAAGAAAACGCTGCCTACAAGTTCCTAGTCTTTCCTCACGGAGAAACAGTTATTTAAAGCACAAGGATGCTAAAAGCAAGAATTCTCCAAATGAAATTATTTTGGCTTGCTCCAGGAATTGTTTAAGAACACAGACGAAAACTCCCATCCAAATAAACCCAACAGAACTTCCAAAATACCCACTCCAGACACAACACCAGATGGGATGGCAGTAGATGCTGGTTTACCCATTTTCCAAGTGGACAAAGCAAGCTGGCCTTGTGCCACTGCATGTGGACTGACGGAGAACCTTACCATCTGTGTGGCATGTGGTCCTTCTACGCGACTCTCCCAACAGTATACAGAAAAGAAGGCAAAACTGTACATGACATAATAGTTAAGATCGAAGCTTTGAAATAAATGATATCTAAAGCCAAAATCTGGCTCAGTTCATTTTTTTCCTCTCTCTCAAAATGTGTGCCCTGTATACCGTGTATGTACCAGGAATTGCTCTGGATTTTAATATCCCTCTCCTACAGGCATACATATCTCCCCCTCCCAATTAATCCTAGAACCTCAAATATGTGTCCAGGTGTCGGGGTAGGTCCCTCCCAAGGCCCAAGGGAAGCACATTGGTCTACACTAGTCAGAATTTCACCCATTCTTCTTTGATTGTTATGGGTCTCCCGGTGAGCATGTGTTCTGGGGTCTCAAAGACCACGCAAACATTTGATGCTTTGCTGGAAGCTTCACAGCTAGAGTTTATTATAGCAAAAGGGTACCCAATAGGATCAGCAAGGGCAAAATACACAAGGTGGAATCTGGAGAAACCACGCACAGGCTTCATTACACTGTCTCCATCTGGTGAGGGGACACATGCGTGTGCTCCTATTGCCAGCAATAGACAACGCAGTGACATGTGTGCAATGATCCTGCTTAGGGAACCATTTGAACTCAGCATCCAAGGTTTTTCCTAGGGGCATGCTGTGCAGAGGGTGCCAAAATTCCAGCCTCTCAAAAGGAAAGCAGGTGATCAACATCAATTACATCGTACGAATAGTTCAGGAGCCATAGCCACCCTTGGGAATTTGGGAATGGATCAAATACCAAGTGCACAGATGCCGGCTCAGGGCCAACCTTGCAAGCAGGCTCTGGCCTGCTATGTTAACTCTGCTGCATAACACATGACTCAGTTCTGATCAATGATTCATAAAGAGAAATCTACTGGAGACTTTCTGTAAAAATAATAGATCTGCATGAGAAAAAAAATAAGGCCCTCTTACCTATCCTTTTACTTCCTGCTTATTGGGATGCTGAATAAAGATAAATCTGGAGCCGAGGTTTCAATCTTGCAACAGTGAGGGGACAAGAATCAGGATGAAAATACACCATGCTGAGTATGGCCTGAAAGAGCACAGAATCCCTGAAAGTATCACTGAGCAAGTGAATTAATTCTAAGAGCCACCTACCTCCACATTTTATTTGTGACAGAAACAAGTCCCCGCTGGTTTAAACATGGATGTAACCAGCCACTGCACTGTTACTTGCAGCCAAATTCACTCCTAATTGATACAACCATTAAGCAAAAACAGCCACAGCTCTTTTTTAATGAATTTCCAGTCTAGTAGGAGAGACAGATGACCAAATAATTACACTAATGATTATGCAATTGCAAACTGAGACAAGTGCTCTGCAGGGAAAGCATTTTGTTGCCTAAGACCATATAAGAAGGAAACTGGCCTAGGCTGGTTACAAGGAGGTAAGAAAGCACCCATAAAAAAGTTGGTTACAGTTACAGTACATTTCCACAGATTCAACTGCCCCCAAAATGAACAGTTTAAAACAATCATTTTATCTTGGTCTATGATTTTGTGAGTTAGACATTCTGGAAAGTCTTAGCTGGGAATTCTTTGTTGGGGTCACTAATGGGGTTTCAGTCAGAAATAAACGGAGGCTGCAGTTATCTGAAGGGTCTGCCTGGCTCACGATGTGGTGCTGGTGATGCCGGCTCTCCTGGGGCTCAGCTGGCTGCTGACCAGAGCACCTGTGCATGGCCTCTCCACACAGGATCTCAGGGCTCCAGGCACAGCTGTTCCACGAACAAAGTGGAAACTACATGGTATCTCATGATCCAGCCTCGGAAGTGCATAGCATCACTTCCACTGTACCCTTGGTCACAGCAGTAATGCACATGCCCAGATCCACAAGCACAAACATAGACCCCCCTCCTCTCAATAATGGACTATCAGAGAAATGATGGGTTTGTTTTATTTATTTTTTAATATATATTTTTATTGATTTCCTAGAGGAGGGAGAGGAAGAGATAGAAACATCAATGACGATAAAGGCACACTAACACTAGTGAGGCCTGGAACGTCATTCTAAACATGAATGAGCACTGATACAGTAGGAACCAAGGTCCTGACCTATTAGCCCAACAACTGATCAGTTGACTGATGTATCTATTTATCCCATCTCCTTCCTTCTCTCTCCTCACCCCACCCCACCTGTGTGCCTGTGTGCCTTATACACATACTCATAATGAGAAGGCTAAAAGGGCTAATGTAACCCTGATATTCGGGGCTAGTGACCTGAATCCAAGCCAGCAAGCTCAGTGTACATTCCTGATAACCTATAATTAAGTCCCTCTCTCCTTCCCAGATATTGGTCTTGCAGAACCTGTTACTGTGAACAGTGCACTGCTCCGGAGGGAGGGTTATTAATGCTAGCGCCAGGCCAGACCATCAGATATGGCCTGGAGAACCCCCAACACCTGGGGGCCTTCTTGCAAGGCCCGCGAAAAGGACCGGAAGCATAATCCATGTTTGTGGGACAAAGATCACAGGGAGGGAGATCCCATGCATGTTCCTTCACTCAGATTTGGAAGGCTGTCCCCTGAGTCCGCTGGCGTATTAAACAGTGTCCCTCCTTTTTTTCTCAGAAGCGTCCTTGGTTTTCTTTGGTCTTCTGCAACAAT
>NC_137773.1:20664889-20724889 GCF_963455305.1 Plecotus auritus
TCACCCTTGTGGGCAGATAGAGCAGAGAAAGCCACAAGCCATGTGAGCTAGTACTCAGGGGACCCATCCCTGGTAGCCCACAAATATCTCCCCAGCTGGTTCTGTCTCAGCACCTAAAATTCCTCTCCTTAGGAATGCAGGCATTTTTAGGAGTCCAGAGTTAAAATGCAAATAGCTCCAGAGGGAGACAAACATTAACCAACATTAAACCATTATCAACTATTAGCGATTTCTACAGGGATTGAAATCACAGAATCAGAGCTTCCTTCAGCAGGGGGGGGGATTTTTAGAGATTAGCTTGAGATAACTTAGTAACACCTGGGACATCAGAACAATATCCTCAGGGGAGAAAAGTAGTCAGGATGCTCTGATTGGTCTCATCCATCTATCTCATCTCCTCCTCCCTAAAATACACTTCATCATTCATTCATTCATTCATTTCATTCAACAACTCTTTTTCAAACAGTTTTAGGCTTTTGTGATGCAGGGAAACCAAGTAGACTCTCTAGTAGAAATGTTAGACAGTTAGAAACTCTTTCATCTTTGATTCCTCATCCTCAGTCTGTGTACACATTCCTGTGGTACATGCTTAACTCTAACCCATGCTGCTATTTCCCTTTTTGGAGGTCCTACTGCATTATGCAAAGTCTCCCTCCATTTAGTTCCTAACCGTGCTCTAATTTTCTGGTGTGCCTGTTAAACTTTCTCATCCGGACTGTAAACTCCTACCATGTTTCCCCCCGAAAATAAAACATCCTCCGAAAATAAGACCTACTTACAGGTTTCCTTCTGAGTGAAATATAAGGCATCCCCCACCGAAAATAAGGCCCCCCAGGCTCTGTCTCAGAATGAAAATTAATTTACCGTAAACTGGTCACTAGGGCCGCCCCGACTGGCGTCTAGCAACCAGTGACGTTACGCGGAGTCCTGACATCACTGCTGTGTGGAGGCGGAGCGGAGAGGTCGGAGTGAGCGGTGAGCGCGAGGGGCGGGCGAGAGAGGAGGAGACTTTCGCAGTATGCGTGTAGAAGAACAGGAGGATTAGAGCTGACGAGACGCGGCGAAGGTGGTGAGTGCTGGTCTGTCCTCTGGTGACACTACCTGATGCTCGCGGCCCGCCTTCATGATGAATGAAGGTTCTCAGTCAGTGGCAGACCCTGCTCCAGCCCAGATCCAGGCCCCAGCAAGCCCAGTGACAGTCCCCAGGTAGGCCCCAGGGGGTAAATGTCTGATAAAGGGGTAAGGGGGATGTCTGGGTGAAGGTGTTCAGTGGCACAGGGGGTGGGGGGGAGGGGGATCACTTAAAATGGACACAGGGAGGATCAGAGGGAACAATCAAAATGACACAGGAGGATCAAAAGGGGTTACTAAAATGGTAATCCCCCCTCTGATTCTCCTGTGCCATTTTGATTCCCCCCTCTGATCCCCCCTGTGTCATTTTGAGTGATCCCCCTCCCCACACCTTGATTACCTCAATTCCTTTTTTTTTTACCCCTAGAAATGAGCGCAAAAAAGAAAAAGCTACTCTGTGGAGTACAAGAAAGGAATCGTGGAAGACTCTTGGGGCCAAAATCTTACTGCTTTCTGCAAAGAGAAGATGTTGAGTATCCGATTGGTCTGAAAATGGCGAGCAGAGTATGGTAACCTCATTGAACAAGTGGACAAGGGAAATGCTAAAAAGCGCCAAGTGTGGATCAGGTCGGCAACCATTATTTTCCGAGCTGGAAGACCTGATCTGTGAATGGGTTGTTGACAGGAGAGCAAAGGCTTTGGTTGTGAATAGGGCTCAGATTCAAGAATTTGCCCTTGCAATGGCACCACAGTTTGACATAGCCCCCGAAGACTTCAAAGCATCACAACATTGGCTGGATAATTTCCTTCAGCGAAGTGAACTGTCTTTAAGAAGATCTACAACATTGTTTAGGTTGGAAGATACTCAAGTTATTAAGCGAGCATTTACATTCAAGTCCTTTATTGATGATGCTGACTTCTCTAAATACAATCTTTCCAACATGATTGCTATGGATGAAACTGCAGTGTTTATGGGCCAATCATCTCAGACAACAATTGAACAGCGGGGTGCCTCCTTAGCGTACATTCCCTCCACTGCTTACGAAAGTGCACGTGTTTCCTGTATTTTGGCAATTTGTCTGGATGGCACTAAAATCCCACCTTTAATCATTTCTAAGGGCAAGAAGGAAAAGATTGAACGTGTTTTGGGCATTTTTATTCTTGAAACTGAAAAAGCCTGGGCCACACAAGCAGTTAGAAGGAAGTGAGTCGATTTAATGCTGCCGCTTGTTATGCGAGGGAGCCAAAGAGGTCTGCTAGTCTGGGATGCAGCCAGCACTCACCACGCTAAAGACATGAAGACATTTCTTCACGAAAGAAAAATAGATCAGATAATGATTCCCGCAGGAATGACGGCCTATCTCCAGACTCTTGATATTGCAATAAACAAGCCATTCAAAGACAATTTGTGCATGGAAATTAATGACTACATTGAAAATAGAATGGAGAGAAATCAGCGTGGAAACTTTGTGAAACCTAACCTGCAAGAAGTTGTGACTTGGGTGAAGAATTCATGGGAGAAAATCACTGACAGTTGCATTGCAAATGCACTGCAAGCAGGCTACCTTGACAAGAAGTACTCATTTAAAGACAGTGCTACTGCTAAACATGAGAGATTTGGTTCACTGATTCTGAAAGAAATGGAGTCACAAGAAATTCACCAGGAAATTCAGGAATTGGATTGTTATGATGATGTTCCAGAAGATGATGACATGATCGTCATTGAATAAATGAGTAAATTCTTGATACTGTAGGATTCACAGTTTGTCTGGTTTGTGTTGACAACTACCGTACTACCATACCGTATACAGGTAATAAATTTCCTTTATTTTCATTTAACAATAAATGTGTACCATATTCTTTTTTTTTTGGGTTTGATCTTTTTTTTTTTTTTTCTTTTCAAATTTTTATTAAGGTATTATATGTGTACATATCTTACCATTGCCCCCCACCCCCACCCCACTCCCATACATGCCCTCACCCCCCAATGTTTTGCATCCGTTGGTTACTCTTATATACATGCATATAAGTCCTTCGGTTGATCTCTTATTTCCCCCACCTCTCCCTAACCTTACCCCTGTAATTTGACAGTCTGTTTGATGCTTTACTGCCTCTGTAACTATCTTTTTGTTCATCAGTTTATAATGTTTTTCATTATCCCCAAATGAGTGGGATCATGTGGTATTTTTCTTTCATTGACTGGCTTATTTCACTTAGCATAATGTTCTCTAATTCCATCCAAGTGCCTACAAATGGTAGTAATTCCTTCTTTTTTACGGCAGCATAGTATTCCATTGTGTAGATGTACCATAGTTTTCTGATCCAGTCATCTGCTGATGGGCACCTAGGCTGTTTCCAAATCTTAGCTATTGTAAATTGTGCTGCTATGAACATAGGGGTGCATATATCCTTTCTGATTGGTGTTTCTGGTTTCTTAGGATATATTCCTAGGAGTGGGATTACTGGGTCAAATGGGAGTTCCATTTTCAGTTTTTTGAGGAAACTCCATACTGTTCTCCACAGTGGGTGCACCAGTCTGCATTCCCACCAGCAGTGCACGAGGGTTCCTTTTTCTCCGCATCCTCGCCAACACTTGTCGTTTGTTGATTTGTTGATGATAGCCATTCTGACAGGTGTGAGATGGTATCGCATTGTTGTTTTGATTTGCATCTCTCGGATAATTAGTGACTTTGAGCATGTTTTCATGTGTCTCTTGGCCTTCCTTCTGTCTTCTTTTGAAAAGATTCTATTTAGGTCCGTTGCCCATTTTTTTATTGGATCCTTTATCTTCCTTTTATTAAGTTGTATAAGCTGCCTGTAGATGTTGGAAATTAAACCTTTATCAGTGATACCATTTGCAAATATGTTCTCCCATACAGTGGGGTTTCTTGTTGTTTTGTTAATGGTTTCTTTTGCTGTGCAAAAGCTTTTTATTTTGATGTAGTCCCATTTGTTTATTTTCTGTTTGGCTTCCATTGCCCTAGGGGCAGTATCACTGAAAAAGTTCTTTTGGCAAATGTCTGAGATTTTGCTGCCTGTGGATTCCTCTAGTATTTTTATGGTTTCCCGTCTTATATTTAAGTCCTGTACCCATTTTGAGTTTATTTTTGTGTATGGTGTAAGTTGGTGATCTAGTTTCATTTTTTTGCATGTATCTGTCCAATTTTCCCAACACCATTTATTAAAGAGACTGTCTTGACTCCATTGTATGCTCATGCCTCCTTTGTCAAATATTAAATGCGCATATTGGTTTGGGTCGATATCTGGATTCTCTATTCTGTTCCATTGATCTATATGTCTGTTCTTGTGCCAGTACCAGGCTGTTTTGAGGACAGTGGCTTTGTAATACAGCTTGAAATCTGGTATTGAGATCCCTCCTACTTTATTCTTCTTTCTCAGGATTGCTGTGGCTATTCGGGGTCTTTTTTTATTCCAGATGAATTTTTGGAGAGTTCTTTCTAGGTCTGTGAAATACGCTGTTGGTATTTTAATGGGGAGTGCATTGAATCTATAGATTGCTTTGGGTAGTATGGACATTTTAATGATGTTGATTCTACCAATCCATGAACATGGTATGTTCTTCCATCTGTTTACATCTTCCTCTATCTCTTTTTTCAGTGTCCTGTAGTTTTCCGCATATAGGTCTTTTACCTCCTTGGTTAGGTTTATTCCTAAGTATCTTAATTTTTTTGGTGCGATGGAAAATGGGATTGCTTTTTTAGTCTCTCTTTCTGTAAGTTCATTGTTGGTGTATAGAAATGCCATAGATTTCTTGGTGTTAATTTTGTATCCTGCTACATTGCCGAATTCATTTATTAAGTCTGTTAGTTTTTTGATGGAGTCTTTCGGGTTTTTTATGTACAATATCATGTCATCTGCAAATAAGGACAGCTTTACTTCTTCTTTTCCAATTTGTATGCCTTTTATTTCTTCTTCTTGTCTAATTGCAGGGGCTAATACTTCCAGTACTATGTCAAACAGGAGTGGTGAGAGTGGGCATCCCTGTCTTGTTCCTGTTCTTAGGGGAAATGGTTTTAGTTTTTGCCCATTGAGTATGATGTTAGCTGTGGGTTTATCATATATAGCTTTTATTATGTTGAGGTATGATCCTTCTATTCCCACCTTGTTGAGAGTTTTTATCAAGAAAGGGTGTTGGATTTTGTCAAATGCTTTTTCTGCATCAATTGATATGACTATGTGATTTTTATCTCTCAATTTGTTTATGTGATGTATCACATTTATTGATTTGCGGATATTGAACCATCCTTGCATTCCTGGGATAAATCCTACTTGGTCATGGTGTATGATCTTTCTGATGTACTGCTGGATCCTATTTGCTAGAATTTTATTGAGGATTTTGGCATCTACATTCATGAGGGATATTGGCCTGTAATTCTCCTTCATTGTGTTGTCTTTATCTGGTTTTGGTATTAGGGTGATGCTGGCTTCATAGAAGGAGCTTGGAAGTGTTCCTTCCTCTTGAATTTTTTGGAATAGTCTGAGGAGGATAGGTTTTAGTTCTTCCTTGAATGTTTGGTAGAACTCTCCTGTGAAGCCGTCTGGCCCCGGGCTTTTGTTTGCTGGAAGCTCTTTGATGACTGCTTCAATTTCTTCCATAGTTACTGGCATGTTGAGATGTTTAGATTCTTCCTGATTGAGTTTTGGAAGGTTATATTTTTCTAGGAATATGTCCATTTCCTCCAGGTTGTCCAGTTTGTTGGAATAGAGTTGTTCGTAGTATTTTTTAACAATCCTTTGTATTTCGGCGGGATCTGTTGTTATTTCACCTCTTTCATTTCTGATCTTGTTTATTCGGGTCCTCTCTCTTTGCTTCTTGGTGAGCCTGGCTAGAGGTTCATCAATCTTGTTTATCCTTTCAAAGAACCAGCTCTTGGTTTTGTTGATCTTTTGTATTGTTTCTTTGGTCTCTATGTCGTTTATCTGTGCTCTGATCTTTATTATTTCCTTCCTTCTGCTTACACTGGGCTTTTCTTGTTGCTCTTTTTCTAACTCTTTGAGTTGTTGGGTTAGGTAATTTATTACCCCTGTTTCTTGTTTTTTGCAGTAGGCTTGTAGAGCTATGAACTTCCCTCTCAGGACTGCTTTCGCTGTGTCCCATAGATTTTGGATTGTAGTGTTTTCATTGTCATTTGTTGTCATGATTTTTTTTATTTCTTCTTTGATCTCTCTGGTAACCCAGTCATGGTTTAATAGCATGCTGTTTAGTCTCCATGTGTTTGATTTCTTTGGGTTGTTTTTATTGTAGTTGATTTCCAGTTTTATGCCACTGTGGTCTGAGAAGATGCTTGATATGATTTCTATCTTCTTGAATTTGAAGAGACTTTGCCTATGTCCCAACATATGGTCTATCTTTGAAAATGACCCATGTGCACTTGAGAAGAATGTATATTCTGTGGCTTTGGGGTGAAATGTTCTGAAGATGTCAATTAATTCCATCTGGTCTAGTGAGTCATTTAGGATTGATGTTTCTTTGCTGATGTTTTGTTTAGAGGATTTGTCCAGTGGTGATAGTGGGGTATTAAAGTCCCCTACTATGATTGTATTGCTGTCAATCTCTCCCTTGATATCCTCCAGGAGTTTTTTTATGTATTTGGGTGCTCCTGTATTGGGTGCATATATGTTTACCAGAGTTATTTCTTCTTGTTGGATTGCTCCCTTTAGTATTATGAAATGGCCTTCCTTATCTCTTGTTATGTCCTTCAGTTTGAGATCTAATTTGTCAGAAATAAGTATTGCTACCCCAGCTTTTTTTTCAGTTCCATTTGCCTGGAAAACCTTTTTCCATCCCTTCACCCTCAGTCTGTGTGCGTCTTTTTTTCTGAGGTGGGTTTCTTGTAGACAGCAGATATATGGGTCGTGTTTTCTTATCCAATCTGTTACCCTATGTCTTTTGATTGGGGCATTTAATCCATTTACATTTAAAGTTATTATTGATAGGTACTTATTTGTCGCCATTCCTATTCTTTACCCCTGTGTTACTTCTTCGCTTCCTGTTTCTTTCTTTCTTTCTTTTTTTTTTTTTACAGCAGACCCTTTAGCATTTCTTGCATTGCTGGTTTGGTGGTAATAAATTCCCTTAGTCCTTTTTTGTCTGTGAAGCTCCTGATTTCACCTTCAATTTTGATTGACAGCCTTGCTGGGTACAGTATTCTTGGATTCAGACCCTTCCTTTGCATGACTTTGTATATTTCATTCCATTCCCTTCTGGCCTGATGAGTTTCTGTTGAGAAATCAGTTGCTAGTCTGATGGGGGTTCCTTTGTATGTAACTTTCTGTCTCTCTCTTGCTGCTTTTAAGATTCTTACTTTGTCATTGGTGTTTGCCAATTTAATTATAATGTGCCTTGGTGTCGGTCTTTTGGGGTTCATTTTGCTTGGGACTCTGTGAGCTTCTTGGATTTGTGTGTGTTTTTTCTTCCCTATATCTGGGAAATTTTCTGTCATTATTTCTTCAAAGAGGTTTTCTATTCCTTGCTCAGCTTCCTTTCCTTCTGGAACCCCTATTATGCGAATGTTGTTTTGTTTCGTGTTGTCCCAAAGTTCCCTTAGACTCTCCTCCTGCCTTTTAATTTTTTTTTCTAGAAGTTGCTTTTCTTGGGTATTTTTTTCCATCTTGTCTTCTAGCTCACTGATGCGGTCCTCTGCTTCTTCTAGTCTACTCTTGATGCTTTCTATTGAGTTCTTTACGGCAGCGATGTCATTTTTCATTTCTTCTTGGTTCTTCTTCATTTCCTCTTGGTTCTTGCTCATATTGTCGAATTTGTCTTCCATTCTTTTCAGCCACCTTATGACCATTTCTCTGAATTCTTTTTCTGGAAGGTTGCTTGCCTCCATTTCGTTTACTTCCTTTTCTGGTGATGCCTGCTTTTCTTTCATATGTGGGCTGCTTCTTTGTCTCCCCATGGTCTCTCTTCTCTGGGTGTCTGGTTATGTAGTTCTCTCTCTCCTGGTTTGATTTAAAGGCACAAAATACAGCACTACCAGGTACAACTCACAAGGCACTGAACAGGAATGTATTCACGATATTAATAACCTCCAGAGAAAGGTGACCACCAGAGAAAGGCAAATTAGGTGATAGGAGAGAAAGAAGAAGAGGAAAAAGGAAAGAAAGAAAGAAAGAAAGAAAGAAAGAAAGAAAGAAAGAAAGAAAGAAAGAAAAAAGGAGTGTGAAAATGAAATTGGGAAAAGGGAAAGTAAAGAGAAAAAAAAAAAGTAAGAGAGACAAGAAAGTGACTAAGAGAGAAAGGGGAACAGACTATATATATTGGGGATAAAACTCCAATAGAACAATCACTAATCCCAGAAAATGCCAGCAACAAGTGCCTGGGGATTAGTACAAACTACCACGCCAACTAATATGGAGTGAGGCAAGGGAAAGCTGAAGCTCAAAACAAACAAAAAAATAAACAAAAGAAGAATAAGCAAAACAATCTCACAAAAAAGCATAAAAATTGGATATAATCTACATTCAAGCAAACAACAACAAAAGGACAGAGAGAAGGACAAGTTTATGGATAGCTCAGACAGCGAAGGGAGAGGTGTATGTGGACTTGGAGCAGAGGATTGGAGATTAGATATGTAAGTAGGGTGAAATTTTAACAAGGGGTAAACAGAAAGAATAGGGAAAATCTAAAGCAGTAAAAGGGTAATATAAACAGGACACTGAAAAGGGGGAGGTTAGGAAGAGAGTGATGGCCTAAAGGTAGAGTTGAGATAGAGTAAAACGATGCTAAAGGAAAGATAAAAATAGAATGTAGAACCCTAATCCCAAAATAAAATGAAGAGAAAATAAAATGACACTTTAAAAAAAAAAAAAAAAGATAAAATAGCAGTAGTAATAATACGGATTGAAAATAAAAATGTAATCATTAAAAAGGTAAAATCAAGTGATGAAAAAAGAAAAAAAAAGTTTCTTGATTAAAAGATGCAAAAAATGAAAATAAAAAAAAATAAAAAAAATAAAAAAATAAAAGGTAAAAATAAAATGTGAAGTAGTGAAGGTCATTCACTTCCTCTGTTTTTCTGTTTGGCACGCCTGTTTCTCAGTCCAGACAGTATTGCAGTTCCCTGCGATCCACTGCTCTTCGGTGTTGTAAGCCAGTCCTGATTTTAAGCAGGCGGTGTGTCTTAATTTCTCGTATTCCTTTATTTTTGATTACACAAGAGTCAATTTGTGATTCAGCCCCTGGGTGGCAGTGTTTCTGGATTAACTTCCGGGTCTATCTATGGCCTCTCTAGGCAGTGTTAGAGCCTTCTTTCTCTGTGGCACTCGTCACCGGCCTGTGGGAGTGGTCTGCCTCAGAGCTGACTCTCTGATGGTCACTCCCCGCTCCGATCCCCAGGTTCCAGAAAAACAACCTTCCCCTGCAGTCTCCCAGGGTGTCCCCAACTGGGTGATCCTATGTATTGGGCTTAGTAATCAGAAGCAAGAATTTCAAGAGGAAAAAGCCCAGTTGTGCGTACTCCGGGACTCCGCGTAAGCCCAGGCACCCAGGGAACGCAGGGGCTGCGCGTAAGTCTGGACTGCCTGAAATTCTTAGGGTGTCCCTGCACTTCAGATCAAAATGGGTTGCTTTTTAGAGTGCCCTTCTCTTAGCAGCTCTGAGGACCCCTTTCCACAATCACAGATCACGCCAGCCCCTACAGCCACGGATTTTTCTAGGCACAGACTTCCCTGGTCCTCCAGCTCCCGCAAAACGCGCGTTCCTCTCTCCCGCCGGGACCAGAGACCTCACCTTATCCCAGGCGAAATCTGACCTTTCCGTGGTGGAGTGTAGAGCTCCTCTGAACCCGTGTGCTTGCGCCAGTTGGGGAGCGTTGTTCTGGGGCTCGCAGCTGTTCCTGGGGTGCTGCCGTTGTGGATTCTCAGGCTTCAGATAAGCTCCACTTTCCGGATCAAGATGGCGCAGACTCCGCGTCCAACCCCGCAGCTCCGGGAGGGGACCCAGCCACAGTTGGTGCTGCCAGGTCAGGGGAACCCCGTTCAGCAGTCCCCCACCTCCTTCTGGAATTCAGCTGTCTCCCAACCAGCCAACAAACACTCCTTGTGCGACCCTCAGCTGTTCTTTCTTTCTGCTCCGGGACAAGGCTCGGAACACGTCTGTCTATTCCGCCGCCATTATTCCCTCCTCTACCATATTCTTCTTCATGGAAAAATAAGACATCCCCTTGAAAATAAGACCTAGCATGTCTTTAGGGGCAAAAATTAATATAAGACACTGTCTTATTTTCGGGGAAACAGGGTAGAGGGCAGAGATATTGTCATACCTCTTTGTAACCTTTACAAAGCACACAATAGGAACTCAAGGACTTGACCATCCCTATGAACCACAGCTATTTTTTCTCACCACTAATCTCCTGGCATTTAGTAGGTACCCTGTAGACATGTTTAGAATAAATAACTACTACTTGATCGATGATATGCAAAGAAGACCTTCCAGGTGGGGTATCCCGGGGAAATGGGCAGGCAAACTGTTAGTTAGGTCTGATCAAATAATTGAATCGATACCCCCTCCCCTGGGAACTGACCTTTAGGTCACTCACAATGGACATTCCACTTGCTTAGATCACATTCACCTTGATAAGACCATTATCTCTTCCTTCCAGACTTCCCCAGAATCCAGACCTGCACAGAGAATTCTCCGCTCAAAGAAAGCCCACCTAGAGTCCTTTAAAAACCTCCAACTCTCCATCTTTGGGTCCTGGCGCCATTTGGGCGCTCAGCCCATCTGTTATCCAGATGACCCAATAAATTCATAATTCTTCACCCCTTTTTGGCCTCGTGCATTCCTCCTTCAGTGGCCCTAACACCAACAAATGGACAACACTTATCCACTAGACATTTGAGGCTGGTACCAGGACAAAGAAGAGTAGACACTGAAGGACAACAGGAGGGCAGAGACAAACTCTGACCTTATAAATGCTTTACTGCTTTATTTTCCAGGCATGGATGAGCTAAAATGCCTTCTCATTTGGCACTTGGTGATTGAAGGATTGATTATTCAATTAGTCGGACTTGCTGACTAACTTTATTGCAACCCTCAATATATATGGTGAACCTACTAAATGCCAGGCACTCGGCTAAACTCTTGGGAATAGAATCTTGATAGGAATTAAAGTCAGACTCTGCCTTTGAGCAGATACTGTGAGACGACTGTGTTATGATTCTGAAGTCTCTTCTCTGGGTGTCCGGAGGGCAGGCAGCAGATGAATATCTACAGTTATGAATAGCAATGGCCTTCAATCCTTTTGTCACCAACCGGAAATATCCAGAGCCAACAGGTAAGATAGAAATGCTATTGGTAAAGGGGTCAGGTGGGGCGTCTTAACCTCCTTAGTGCACTGGACCTGCTGGCCAGTTCAATTATGTCTTCATGTGCTCATTTATTCTACAAATGGATCTGAAATGCCTTTTACCTGGCAGACTCTGCAAGCAGACATCCATTCCCAGCTTCTCCTCTATTTACTGGTGAAGGGAACTTGGGCAAGTTATTGAATAACAGTGCCTCCATTTTCTCATATATAAGTTGGGGATAATAGTAGTGCCTATATCTGAGAATTATTCCCAGAATTCAATATGTTGGTATATGAAAACAATTATTTCTGACACATGGCACCTAGCTAATAATTTTTTTTGCTCTATGGGTAATTTGTGCTGGAATACATACTTGTCCAGAACTCACTGTCTAGTGAGGGAGACAGGCAGTTACAATGCATAGAGAGGTGCTGTGGTGGATAAGGCAGAGGGTAAAATGACAGGGGCCCTAAACCCATAATCAGGAGGTCAAGGAGAGTTTGTAGGAGAACGTGAAGACTGTAATGAGACGTAGAGGGTCAGGCCATTAAAGAGTTGGGAAAATAAATTTGCAGGTGGAGTACATTTAAAATCTCAGATGTTAGAGAGAGTGTGATCTGTGGAGAAACTGAAACTTTAGTGTGACAAAGAGACCACAAGAAGAGACAACAGCCCTGACCAGGTGGCTCAGTTGGTTGAGCATCATCCCATGCACCAAAAGGTCACCAGCTCAATTCCCTATCAAGGGCACATGCCCAGGTTATGGGTTCGGTCCCCTGTTGGGGTGCATACGGAAGGCAACTGATGGATGTTTCTCACATCAATGTTTCTCTCTCTCTCTACTCTCCCTCTACCCCCTCTCACTTTCTCTCTCTAAAACAAACAAACAAAAAACAACAATAAAAACATGTTTTTTAAAAAATAAAGAAATGACAATAGCAATAAAAACCTAGAAGTTGTGAAGCAGAAAGAAAAGTGGTAACTTTATTAGTAGAAACAAGAAAAGCAGAATTCTAAGGTGGTTGTGCAGGGGTGAGGGAAAACCCCCCAGTTTACTCTGAGAATCCCCAGAAGGTTCATGGTTTGGAGGTATGAGGACCTTTGGAAACAGACAAAGAGAGAACTGTATATAGGAGGATGGCTTATAAGTACATAAAGCACTTGAAATTGGGGAAATATTAATAAGTATTGAAGCTGGGTGTCAGGAAGATGGGAGTTCATTATACTCTTTTCTCTGCTTTGGGTCATAATTGAAACTTTCCATAACAAAAGATTAAAAAACAAGCAAACAAACAAAAAACAGGCTTATGGGTATCCCTCCATCTGCATCACTGGGAAACTGTTATCATCCGATCCTAATCCTGACCAAAAAAAAGCCATGGAAGTTTAAAGTTTATTTTGAAGAATGAATAAGAACAATATCTCTGAATATTCAAGCATCAGGAAAAATTGAGGAAGAGAGTATAATGCTCAAAGCAAGGGTACTAAGCAAACAGTTACAACCTGAATGCTGAGATGCTCAGCTTTTTTTTTTATTTTTATTTTTCCAACTGAACTATCAAAACAATGACGGCCATATTCTCCAGGAAAGATATGTGAAGAATTTTATATGGGGAATCTAACTGGCTCAAAAACAAGAGACTTTGTAGGGAAGCATGGGAGACTTGGTAGGAAAGTTTGTAAGGATGAAATTCAGAAAAGAGAAGTTGGCTGAAAGCGACCACCCCTGTTTCTCGAAATTCTGACTTAGGGAAGTTGGCCAAAAGCAGCCACTCCTAATTGTTCCTTGACTTTTCCAAACAAGTCTGTGCACGTGCAGACCCTCGGGTGTTTCCTGGAATCTTTATGCTTAATCTTTAGGTGTCCTTGCTTAAAGGACACTGCCGACACATGTGTCCTCCCAAGATTACTTACCCTACAGATTATACCTAAAAGATAAACTTTATCTCAAACTGCTGTTACAATAAAAGCCTGTAGAGGTAGGCGATTGGGGCTATCTGGTTCCTTTAGCCAGGCAGTCCCTTAGCCCTCTTTCACAACAATCGTGTGTCAGAGCAATCATTCATCCATTGCTCAGGGTCTGCTGGTCAGCCCCGGCAAGACTTTAAGAGCCACCACCAGGATTTCACCCATAAAGTAGCCCAACCTGACAACCTTAAAATGCAAGTATGTACACAACACAAAATTCCAATTAGTTTTGTGGCACCCATCCTTAAATATTAGCAGATAGCCAAAGATTACTAGGTATTTTAGAAAAGAAAGCCTTTAAAATGAATGGCAGATGAGATATCAAACAAATAGGGAAAAACAACTTGGTAAAATAGAGAATATTCAGGAAGATGAAAACCCACACATGCAAATAAAAAACACAAAGAAAACAGTTGCCATTAATAGCCTCATATAGAGTAAGGACAATATTGCAACCATAAAATAAAAATACAATGCTATTAAGGGAGTCATTAAAAAAAACATGAAAGAACTCTTAAAATTAAATAAAAATGTCATAGGATAAATGAAAAGCTAAGCAATGAATTAAAAGATGAAGCTAAAGATATCTCCCAAACAGAAGAGCAAAATGACAAATAATTGGAAATAGAGAAAACGTGAGAAAAATAAAGAATCCCTCCAGAAGATGCAACATCTGTACAATAGGGGTTCCAAGAATGAAGAAAAAAATAGTAGAGAAAGTGGTCAAAGAAATAAATTCAAAATAATTTCTCATAACCAATTTTCCAGATCAAAAGCCTCACTAAAATGCCCAGCACAAAGAATGAAAATACTGTTAAGCCAAGCAACATCAATGAAAAATGTCAAAATGCTTGAAATAAAGAAAAGATCTAAAAGTTTCCACACACAAAAGGAAAGAAAAAGAGCAGGTTACATACTAAGAATCAATAAGCAGATACGCTTCAGGTTTATCAACAGCACCACTAGGAGCTTGAATAAAATGAAATAGCCTTCAAAGTCAAAAGGGAAAATAACTTCCAAACCAGAATTCCATATCCAAACAAATGTCAATTAAGTATAGAGATATTTTCAGACATGCAAATTACTTTCACTTTTCATCCAGTGAATCCTCTATAAGAAAACTACTGAACAAAGTATTTAAGATGAGAAAGTAAAGCAAGAAAATGGAAGACATGGAACTGAAAGCAAGAAAGAAGAGAAAAAACAACTCAGGATAAAGATAAAGGGAGACCCCAGAGTGAGAGGGGCATAGAAGACCAGAGAACATTTCATCCAGATTAAAGCGAGTCAAGTTTCTAAGAGTGATGTCTCCAAGAATTTTTAATTGAGAAGAATACCTAATCTGTGTAAATGTCCTGAGAGAAGATAATGATAAGTGGGGGGGGGGGGGTGGGTACTGGGGTATAAATTCTAGAAAATTATATTTTAAAAAGATAAACAAATAAAAAAGAGACAATGATTTGCTCCACAGAAAACGGAAAGCTAGAAAGAAAAGGAAGCCCTGGCCAGTTTGGCTCAGTGGATAGAACATTGGTGGTCCTGTGTTCATTTCCGGTCAAGGGCACATGCCCGGATTGTGGGCTCAATGCCCAGTGTGGGGCGTGCAGGAGGCAGCCAATCAATGTTTCTCTCTCTCATTATTGATGATTCTATCTCTCTCCTCCCTTCCTCTCTGAAATCAATAAAAATATATTTTTTAAAAAAAGAAAAGGGAAAGTAATCATGGAATTTTACATGGTTCAACAGTGAATAGCATTTACATGATGTTAATAAGGGAATATTCATGCAACTAACTAGGCAGTGACTACATTAGGAGGTAGAGGAATAGAGCATGCACTTGTATGCATGGAGGGAGGTGTCTTGAATGAAAGATAACTTTTTATTTCCATAATAGGATACAAAAAGGTATGTAGACTGAAAAAAAAAAAACACTCACAACGAGGTCCTATATGCATGTTATTTAGAAATAAAATCTTTTTGAGATAAAAATATTTAAAATTATTGGACAAAGTGATGGTTTTCATAAAACCCTGCTAGAAGTATTTTGCTCTAGCTTTGATTTAAAAATAAAAGCTATATTAAAAATAAAAGTAAACAGATACACCACGTTATGGCCCATTGGAGGATTACCTTTAACACTTCCATAATGAGAACTGTTCTAGTCCAATCCCCAGCTCTGTTTACAGATGATATATCAGACCCATCATAGTGAAGAGACTGGCCCAGAAACACCCAGGAGGTTAGTGGCATTGACAGGAGTAAGTATCAGATCTTCTAACGGTTTATAAACTTACAGAGGTTTTGTTTACGGCAGCTGTTAAGATGCTGCATTTGCCCAAGGCATTGCCTGCAGCATCTGGGCTTCAGTCATTTCTAATTGCATTCTGTAGGGACAAGCACCAGGGGAGATTTGAACATTGCTTCCAGGAGCTCAGAACCAGAGCACCAGGACCTGCATATGCCAAACCTGCGTGGAGTAATTAAGTGTCCTAGGAACTTACTCTTTTTAATTTATTTTTATTGTTGAGGGTATTATAGATGTCCTCCACTGTGGAAAACAGTAGGGAGATTCCTCAAAAAATTAAAAATGGAACTCCCATTTGACCCAGCGATTCCACTCCTGGGAATATATCTCAAGAACCTCAAAACACCAATCAGAAAGGAATATGCACCCCAATGTTCACAGCAGCGTTATTGACAATAGCTAAGATCTGGACCTTGCTCTTAACAATGATCCCTAACACTCTGGCACCACTGTTCCCCTTTAGCTCACACTTTGCCTCTTGCAGCTTCAATTAACTGACAAGTTAGTCATATGTGGACGTGCCTTTCTTTCTTACATTGTTAAATAAATTAAAAATAAATCTTTGCTATCACACATATGGACAATTGTTTTCTCTAGTCTCACATATAATAAAGAAAACAAACCAAACATAAGTAGAACATAATCAATAGCTCAAAAGATAACCAAAAAATTCAAATTGAAAGGGGGTTTTAGAGGTAGTAGGGTTCTACCCACCTATTTTTTTAAATGTCCTATAAAGTTGGCCAAAAAAAGAAAAGTTGTGAGGAAATGGGCATCATACATTTTTGGTTGAAATGTTAAGGCAAACTTTGGAAGACAATATAGCCATAGCTATCAAAAATTAAAATTCACTTACCTTTTAACTCAGCAGTTTCTTTGCTAGGAATTTACCCAAAAGTATGTCAAGATACATGTACAAGGAAATTCACTGCAGCATTATTTATAAAGCAACAATAAAAAGAAAACAAGTCTCTACTAATAGCAAATTGGTCAAATCATTAATTTTTTATATATCCCTACAATTTAATAGTAAGTAACCTTTAAAAATAATCAGTTGGATCTATCTTGCTGACAGAAAGGTTTCCAAGATAGACTGTTTAGTTAAAAAAGCAAGGTTCCGCACAGTATATTCTCATTTGTTTTACACACACACACACACACACACACACACACACACACACACACATTGTTTTCCCAAAAAGGTACTGTCATCTTTGGAGAGAGAAACTAGAACTCAAGAGGAGAGGCAAGGAAGAGCTTTGCTTGGTTTTATACCTTTTAGGAAGTTGAAATTACAATCATGTATAACTTTCATTTTTTAAATAATACGTTTTAAAGTTAGATAACTTATGAAAAGCAATTAGTAAACTCTCAGTCAGGGAAGGAAAATTATTTTTCCCAACTTCACTCTAATAGCAGCAGTCCTGCAGCTGAACTCGAAGGCCCTTGTCTAATGACCTGCTATGCTTCCCATTGCTCTCTCTCAGTTCTCTAATCTGCAAAACGAGAACATTTCTTCCCTCTCCTTCTCTAGATTTCAGAAAAAGATGCCTGGCCTCTGATAGTTGTGTCATTGCTACTTATTCAATGAATGAAGAATGAATGAATAAATGAATGAAAAGTAAGTGAGATCATGCATGTGGAAGTGCTGTGCTGAAATAAAGGGCTGCTACTTTCAAAGGGTTAATGTACTCTCCCCACCTGGGATTTGACTGTCTGACCCTGAGTCCCCATTTGGAAAGAAAATGACTGTCCCAGTGACTACTATATCTGGCCTGATAGATGAGAGACCATGAAGGAAACAACCACCAAAGGCTTGGCAGTGGCTTCTGTTGGCTTTCTGATCACATCGCGGCTGGCTGTCAAGTCCATGGCCCAGCGATTTATGGTGTCCCTGGGCAGGAGCAGCCTGTACACGGCTGCGCTGCGGCTGCCCAGGGACAAGAGCCAAGCTCTTGTTCTCCTTGAAGCTGAAACAATTCCTCTTGTGGGCCAGGAGCTCTCCCTGCATCAAAGCAGAACAAATGCACCCTGCCTGCCCCCCATGGCTTTGTTAGCAGGACTACAGAGCCAGGCTGGTGCAAGGCAGACATCATGGCCAGACGCAGCTTCCCCAACCACTGCCAGTAAGAAAAAGGCACTATTTCTATCCTCGCCTCAGATGTACGCCCGCCTCCTGCAGCACCTCACAAAGAGGGGGCAGAGAGCTCCCTATAATCCATTGAACTAACTCTGAGGCAGAATGTTGCAGGCACCAGCGAGGGTGATCGGGATCCTGTACTGGATAAGAATGTGCGCTCTGGACCCCAAAAGACCTTTGTCTCAACCCTGGCTCTGCTGCTGGTCAGCAGTGTGAGCTTAGGCAAGTTACTTAACCTTTCTGTGCTTCAATTTCCTCTGCCACAAAATGACAATCCCAATAACAATATCTAGCTCAGAGGTTTGTTGTGACAATCCTATATAATAAAGAGGTAATATGCAATTGACCCTCATGCCCTCACAAGATGGCTGTCTAGGACCAGGCTGGCAGGGGGGTTAGTGAGGGACGACCAAATGACTGAACAAGCAGGCTGCGTGGGGCAACCAGGCCAGCAGAGGGGGTTTGTGAGGGACGACCAAATAACTGAACAAGCAGGCTGCATGGGGTGACCAGGCCAGCAGGAGGGTTAGTGAGAGACAACCAAACGACTGAACAGCAGGCTGTGTGGGTTGACCAGGCCAGCAGGGGGGGGGAGTTAGGGGCGACCAGGCAGGCAGGCAGGTGAGTGATTAGGAGCCAGCAGTCCAGGATTGTGAGAGGGATGTCCAGGGATCAGGCCTAAACCGGCAGTCGGACATCCTCCGAGGGGTCCCAGATTGGAGAGGGTGCAGGCCGGGCTGAGGGGACCTCCCTGCCTCCATGCACAAATTTCATGCACTAGGCCTCTAGTTAAATGAGATAATCCATTTGAAGAGGACTTTGCAAATTACATTTAAGTAGGCTGTTCAGCCAAGAATGGATCCTGCTCACAATAGAGGGATAAGAAACCACATCTGGTTGGAGGAATCATAAAAGGCTCTTCAAAGAGTGAGTCCATAGGGTGTGGATGGTCGGAGATGCAGGAAGGGAATTCCAGAAACAGGAAACACTAAAAAAGAAGCCACAGAGGAAGAAAAAGAGGCTGGAGTGTGGGTCTGTTAGGGAGATGAGACTGGAAAGAAAGGGAACTTGGCTAAGGAAGGAGAATGCAGCTGGGGGGCCCAGGGGGAGCCATCTAAGCTGTGTGAGCTGGGGTGACGGAGGAGCCCAGCTGCCCCTTAAAGGAAACATTTGGCAGCATCTACCTTGGCATGGATGAGAGAAACTGCTTGGTAGGGACTGAACAATGAAGCAAGGTGTCCCTGGAACTCCCACCTCCCAAACTTCTACTCTTCTGGAGACTATAAGCTGCCTACAGAGTCTTCTGTGGAAAAACAGGTTTATTAAGCAGAAGTGCTTCTCAAATGCCCCCAGGCAACTCCTTGAGTCTCCTTTATTGTAAATGAGGAACCTAGGGCTACAGCTCTCTCTTTTCTTCCCGAAGAAACACGCACCGCAGCCGGATCTGTGCTGGAGCACTGTGCTGAGAGCCCTTGCAGCCAGTCTGAAGGGCCATTCAAGCCTCTCCTCCCGGGCTCTGTCTTCCCAGCGAGGCACCACCAAGTTTGACCACTTTCACGATTTTTTGTCACATCCTCACCTTCCATTTACTTCTTTCTAACCTTTTCCCTCAGTGAACCCATTTGTTTTCTGCTTATGCTTAAATAAATATATTTGAAAAGAAGGGATCCTTCTACCACAGCCATGAATAGAAAACTTCTATTTTCTTCTCTAAATAGAAGGTAATCACCATAAAAGGTAGAGAAAAGAATGCAACAAAAACAAAGCATCCTGGTGATTCACGTTAACCAGACTTATTTTGGTGATCATTTCACAATATATACAAACATTGAGTTGTTATGCTGCACACCTAAAATATAATGGTATATGTCAATTACACCTCAAGAAAAAAAGCATCATGAAAATCTTGATAGAGCCTCTTGCTCTCTTTTTTTTTTTTCCAGAAGGTAGATTGACAAGTATTAATGAGGTGACATACAGCAGTGAATGGAGGTTTTTCTCTTCCTCCAGGTAACTGCAATGATTAAAAGAGGATTAAAGAGGAGATACCCTTCTCACAATGGATCCACCTCCTAACACGGTACCACCTAAAATGTTCTTTATAGCCCAGCCGGCATGGTTCAGTGGTTGAGCATCAACCTATGAACCAGGAGGTCATGGTTCAATTTACAGTCAGGGTACATGCCCGGGTTGTGGGCTCAATCCCCAGTGTGGGCATGCAGGAGGCAGCCGATCAATGATTCTCTTTCATCATTGATGTTTCTATCTCTCTCTCCCTCTCCTTTCCTCTCTCTGAAGTCAATAAAAATTTATTTTTTAAATTAAAATCAAATAAAATGTTCTTTGTAAACCAGACTGACGCATTCGCACCATTTAGCCAACATTGAACTCACTGATCTCTAAGAATCCTTCTATTTCACTTTTCTTTTATTGACAAACATTGAGTGTTTTCAGGTGTCAGGTGCTTTACCTGACCAGCGAGATGAACGAGGAATGTGTCGGCTGCTATCAGAATTGACAACCATGCATTCTCGACCCAGGTCAACTGAGAACTTGCTCCATGTCATTGGACAAATTTTTCACCCACCCACACTTGGGCCACACTGTCTCCACCTCTGAAACACTGAGGCTGAACTGCATGATTGCCATAGGCTCTTCCAGATCTAACTTTATAAATCCACTAGAGGCCTGATGCATGAAATTCATATAAGAGTAGGCCTTCCTTCCCCCAGCTGCCGGCACCAGCTTCCCTCTGGCACCCAGGACCCGGGCTTCCCTCGCAGTCCTGGCTTCGTCCGGAAGGTCGTCCAGAAGGATGTCTAGTCTAATTAGCATATTATGCTTATTATTATAGATAAAGCCAGAGTGGGAGAATTTGGGATTAGGAAAAGGGTTAGTGCAGAAACTAGGGAGGGGGTAAATTCAGATAGCTACACAGGCAGGTGGATCTGGGAACACCCTGAGGTGGGTATGAAGGTTGGCTGGCTTAAAATTCAAGATTTTGGTACAACCACTTTAGAAAACAGTTTGACAATATTTGCTAAATGTAAGCGTATCTATAGGCAATGATCCAACAATTCCATTCCTTAGCGAGAATGAGTGCTCGTGTCCATCAAATTCATGTGTAAGTATGTTCATAGCAACTTTGTTGATAATTGCCAAAGCTGGAAACAATCCAAATGAACTACAGCAGGAAAACGGATAAATAAAACAGAATAGAGATATAATGAAATAGTATGCAGCAATAAAAAATGAACTACTGCCACACTTAACATGGATGACTCTGATAGCCATTAGGTTGATTAAAAGAGGCTAGATAGAAAAGAATACCATAACATTCTACCTACATGCTGTTCAAGAAGTTACAAAACAAATGTATCCTAATAGAGGTCAGAGTGGTGGAGGGGAGAGGTTTATATTAACTGGAAAGAGGAATGAGAGAACCTGGGCTGCTGTAAATGTGTTATACCTTCATCTGGACACGGGTCACACAGATGAATGCATATATAAAAATCCATCAAGCTCTACCCTTATAATTTATACTTCTTAAGATGTGTAAGTTGTACTCCAACAAAATGTTTTTAAAATGTTTTAAAAAATGGAATTAGCTATGTCTTCAAACCTCCACCAAACATATTATTCAAGCTCTAAACCTGAAGCTGGTACAAAGAGGAAGCATAGTGAAGTAGGAAATGTACAACATCAGGTGTCTGGAGATATTGGTCCATTGGGAAGTATAGTAGCCTACAGGCCTTTAAAACTTTGAGGGATCAGGAAGCATGTTGATACTAATAAACCCAAGGATTTCCTCCCCAAAAAAGTGTCCAAACACATCAAAATTTGCATATGATTTCAAGGGCCTTGTAAAATCCTTGAGCCCCATCCATGGGCTGCAAATTAGGAGACCATAGATTATGGGATTTTTAAGGTTCGTTCCCAGGAGGATTATTTACATTTTCTTCTATTTTTTTAGTGTTGCTATTACTGATGCTCTTCCTTTGTTTCCTTTCCACTTCAAATTCATTAGCCTCCAAGACTACTACCTTTGAGCTGTCACTTCCAGTTTAGGTTGGGGACCTAAGGGAATTATAATGGACACACACAGCTGGTCCGGCCAAGCATCCCCCCTGACCATCAGACTTATCCAGGTGTTAGGGGATAAGTGTTTACTGAAAAGACAGAAAATCAACTAATCTCTGGGTCACTGGAAACCGCTTCTTCCAGTTGTAACTTTTTAATAGTAATTACAAGCAAGGGGCAGGAATAGCAGTCTTTGTTTCCTCTTCTCACCTGCTTATCCCTTCCCTACCAGTGGCTGGGAGAGGGACCCAGAAGCCGGATGGGGTCCGGACTTTTCTTGTTTAACTGGTTTAGAGCTGCATTTGTAAAAAGAAAAAAAGAAAAAAGGAGACCACGGGTCTGAAGCCCAAGCAATATCTAACTCCGTAACAGCTGGTGTTCCTTGTCAAGTTCAGGCTACTGGGGCCCACAGAGGAAATCTGGAGGGTGGGGCTGAGAAGGGGGTTATGGAGCCAGGATGGGAGTTCTAAGGATGGGCAGACCCTTTCGTGACACTGAGACACGTGTGTAGGTGGTGTAAACCCAGTTAGATCATGCATTTCTTAAGCACCAAATGTGTTGTTATTTCATCCCTGAGGCTGACTGAAACACTCATTCAGTCACCACTTAACTGAATTGCATCTAAGCCATATTGCAGAGACTGGTGTCAGACTGGTGGGTGTGAATCCACAGTCTATGTCTTTCTGAATGAGTGACTGTGATGTACAATCTAACTTCCCTGAGTCCCAATCTCTCCACCTGTAAAATGAAGTCAAAATATTTCCCTAGCCGGTTTGGCTCAGTGGATAGAGCGTCAGCCCCACAGACTGAAGGTTCTCAAGTTCAATTCTGGTCAAGGGCAAATACCTCGGATGCAGGCTCAAGCCAGTCAGGGATGTGCAGGAGGCAATCAAGCGATGTGTCTCTCTCACATCCATGTTTCTCTCTGTCTCTCACCCTCCCTTCCACTCTCTCTAAAAATCAATAGAAATCCTTGGGTGAGGATTAACCAAAATATATATATATATATATATATATATATATATATATATATATATATATAGTTCTACTTCAGAGGGTCGAGTGCTAATTGAGGTCAAAGATATGAAGTGCTTAGAGAAACAGCACAGAATAAGAAACCTGTAAATATTTTTTATAATTATGATTGTTGTGCAGGCTGGGAACATAAAAGTGAATAAGACTGGGTTTCCACTCCAAGAAACTTCGGTGTAATAGAGAAGACAGACAAGAACTGATTACAAAAAGTATGGGCAATGTAAATACAGGCAATGGGATCCCCAGAGACGAGATTCCTAATTCAGATTGAGGAGTGGGGAAGACTTCCAGGGCCAAGTGACAGCTAAGCTTAGAAACACTGAAGGTCTAGTAAGAAACGGTGTGAAGGGCTGGAGGCTGGAAGAAAGACATTGGCATCCTGGAGAACTAGCATTCTGAATGAAACAGAGTGAGAGAAGCCAAAGGCCGTGAGGTTGGAGGGGTCAGCAGCGCTAGATCACAACCCCTGATAGCTGCCTGGAATTTAGTCATGGCTCAGGAAGTGGTTGTTTGTGCTGCAAATGAATCTGCCCATTTTATGGATGAGACCAATGAAACTAGAAATGTTCACAGCTTGCTGAGCCAGCAAAGAGCCCAGGGCTGCTGATTCTCAACCCAGTGCCCATCCTTTACGCCGGCTTTTTGACTGAGCATTTAGGAAAGGCTGGGGTCCAGCTCCTGTGAGTTGGGCTAATAATCACCCTCATCAGGCTGGGCAACAAGGAGCTGTCGGTTGCAATCAGCTCCCTCCCACCTTTGTTCTGGGACATTTTCTGAACTTAGTGGGACGGGAATACTCAAGGAAATCATTCCTCCACTAGAAATTTGACAGATGAGGAAAAGAGAAGCCAGGCCAAGGAGGCAGCACTGGAGTCCTGGTTCATTTTGCTTTGCAGGAGCTGCTGCTTCCTGAGGGAACACAATAGATTTAAAAACAAACAAACAAAAAAAAAGGCATTTCTTTTTAGGGAGTGATTTGACAGGGGATGGTGACCCTACGGAATCAAGCCTGGGGGGAAGTGGGGCGAATAGAAGTGGCCATAGAAATAGTGCGATTTGGCTGAGCCAAGGGAGAAGAAAAGAGCAGAAAGAAAAGAAGTGATACTTGTGTTGGTCTCCAAGACTTTGTGAGCAATGGCCAGAATTTGGAACATTATGCCGAAGCAAAGGCAAACCAGGGAAAGAAAAAAATTGAGGGCGTTTTGACTGAAATGACGAAGAAAGAGAAATCATGGTCTTTAATCTGGAAGGAAATGTGCAAATAGCATCAAAACCCTTTGTTCCTTGGCACGATACCCATTTTCCTCAGGGAAGGCCTTGGATAAAGGATCTCTCAGATCTCAAAACTTGAAGGCTCTTCTGTGGAACCATTAAGAGAGACCCCTTTCAAAGACCTGTACATGGATGGAAGAGATGCTCAAGAATACCCAGGCTGTCATGGGAATGAGGGGTATGGGTGGGTCGGGGACTAGGATATTTTTAGAGAAGAGTGTGTGTTATGTCATAGATAAAAGAAGGGCATGCGTTAGAGACAGCTCAGAGATGGGATATCAAAAGAAGGAATGGATTTCAAGAAGAAAACCCAAACTCTCCCTTTTTGGACATCAAAGGGCATTCGTAGTCTGCTATGTACTTTGCCATTTCTTCACACACTGCCATGGGCTCTCCAGCAATTGTACATGGAAGAGGTACATAGGGCAAAGTGCATGGAAATGAGGGGCTCCCTTGCCCTCTCCAGACGCGCCATGCTCCCAGCACCTCCACAGGTTCACCAGCCTGGAAGCTCTCTGAACCCTGTACTTTGGGGTTTTTATAGAGGACTCCTTACCTGGGCATGATTGATTAAATCATTAGCTATTGCCAATTAATTCAAACTCCACTCCCTTTTCCCTTCCCAGAGGTTAGGGAGCTGGGACTGAAAATACCAACCCTCCAGTCACATGGCTGACTCCACTGACAAGCAGCCCATCTTTAGGTGGGATCCTAACATCACCTCGTTAACAGAACAGAAGACACCTATGTCCGCTCTCTTCCATGAGGGAATTCCAAAGGTTTTAGGAGTTCTGTGCTGAAAACAGATAAAAGCCATATGTGTATTTCTTAGAAATCACAACATCACAGACAGAAGTACCCTCCCCCTTCTTCGTCAGTCCTGGGGGAAGATGGCTTTTGAAATGCACGTCTTCAGGAATGCACCCCTCAAATAAAATTATTATCATCGCCCATACTTTGCAGTTAGGATATCTGAGCCCTAGAGAAAGGTGGGGTAACTTGTTCTGAGTCACGGCAGAAAGTGGCAGAAGATGGCCCTTGACCCCAGACAGTGTGGCTTCTGCTCTGCACTGCCACCCTGCTTCCTGAGGGAGGGAAGGCCAGCGCTCTGCTGTCCTCCCAGCTGCCCTGGGATGAGCCCAGGACTGACATTTTCAGCTATCGATCACAGAAAGCCACCTCACTTCCTCTATTATTGGTGCATTTTAATTGCTGTCAAGATTAATCAGCAACCTCAGCATTATCCTCTTTTGGACTTTCACCACAATACAAACACTTATATGTATCCAATGTATGCCAACGTGTTTAATTCAAACTTATACACCAGTGATCTTTCCCTTAGGTCTTAATTACATTATGCTTCCATTTACAGTTATCTGGTCAGATACAATTTATATGCAGGAACATGTGGCCTGAGAAATGAGCAGTGACATTGATGAGCAGATGCGTTTGCTGCCGCTTTCAGAAAAACCCAATCTTCCCGATCTGTTTGAAGCAAACTTTCGTGTGATGTCAAATAGAGTTTTTCCTTCAAGAAGTGGGTTACCCTTTAGACGTGAATCATGTGACTCACAGGAAAGAGAAAGGATGTCAATATCTGTGTGCCTGGCTGCGCACTAAACGCTTCATGGGGTTGTCTCACTTAATCCACACAGCCAACCTTCCAGGTAAGTACGTTTGTCATGTGTGCATTTAAATGTGAACACACACACACATTTATGGAGAAGGTGGTAGTGCCACACTGGTGTTGCTCAGTGGTTGAGCATCAACCTATGAACCAGGAGGTCACGGTTCGATTCCCGGTCAGGGCACATGCCCGGGTTGCACACTCGATCCCCAGGGTGGGGCATGCAGGAGGTATCCGGTCAATGATTGTCTCTCATCATTGATGTTTCCAGCTCTCTCTCCCTCTCCCTTCCTCTCTGAAATTGATAAAAAATATTTTTAAAAAAATAGAAAGTGGTAGAGTAGAATCCAAAACCTACCAGGACTCCACATCTCACCAGTGAAAACACGACCTCAAACTTCTTCCTGGACAGTTGTAGCCCTGGAGGGGCTGCCTGGCCGCTGAGCTGCAGCACCAGTGTGTCAGGTGACTTTAAAAGTGGGGACCGGAGCATCTTCCCTGTCAGAGGTGTGAGACCGTCTCCATCCCCGCAAAGGGCAATGATTCAGAATCGATAGACCTGGCAGAACAGAGCTTCTCAAATTCAATGTACACAAGTCTCCTGGGACCTTGTTAACAAGCAGGTTCTGATTCAGTGCGTCTAGAGAGGGATCTGCGATTCCTAATTTCTCATCAACTCTCAGGTGATGTTTACACTGTTGACCTGTTGCCTGTACTTTGTGTAACTAAGCGTTAAGGTACAGTATCCAGATCACACCACCAATGGCATTCAGAATCGTGTATTGGTAAAGGAAGGAAAAAACACAAGTGAAAATGAACATTTAGATTAAAATGTTCAATTGTGTATATATATATATATATATATATATATAAGGTAATTATCTTGATGGTGAAGGTAACATTTATTACTACCCATCGGGCACTGTTCTAAGTCCTAATCACTTAATCCTCACAACAGTTCTTTTGAGATGAATACTATTATCATCTCATTTTACACAGAAAGAAACTGAGGAGCAGGGAAGTTGGTAACTTGCTTATTTAATATAGAACCAAGATTTGAACCCAGATAACCTGGCTCTAAAGATGGACTTGACAACTGACCCCAGAAAAATGACCTAGCGATTTTAGTTAACCACAAACTCAGGGTGGACCAACATGTGTGCCACTGGCCATCAGCATGTACAGTGATCTTGGCAATTGTACTAGGCCTGATAATTGAGAAATCATCAACAATAATAACCAAAACAATAGCGTGCAATGAGCAAATTTAGCAGTGGCAATGAGATAGCACCTCGGTTCAGGGTCACTGCAAGAACAGAATTCACCACAATGGAGACTTTCATGAAGGGTTTATAGATGCTCCTCAGCTTAGGATGGGGTTATGTCCCAATAAACCCAACATATGTTGACAGTTTCGTCAAAAATGCATTTAATACACATAACCTACCAAATGTCATCACTTAGCCTAATCTACCATAAACGTGTTCAGAGCACTCACATTAGCCTACAGCTGGGCAAAATCATCTCGCTGCCGCTGCCCAGCAACACAAGAGAGTATCAGACCACATACCGCTAGCCCAGGAAAGAACAAAATTCAAAGTACGGTTTCTACTGAATGCAGATTGCTTTTGCACCATCATCAGGTCAAAGAGTAAGTCAAACCATTGTCAGTTGAGGACTGTCTGCATTGATAGAAGCACAGCTGGGATTACATGACCATGGAGGGAGGCTGAGGCTGGGGAGAAGAGCAGCAGGGAAAGTGTGAACTCCACAGGCTGAAAGGGAAGGGGAGAGAGTGGTGTTATCAGGTTCCATGCTGGAGGGACCACAGCAGGAGCTATAGGATGGAGGGTCGCGGTCATATGCTGAAGGTTGAGAGACATGCTGAAGCAGGAAAAGAGTGGGACAAAGGACCTAGTCCTCTCTCCTTCCCCTTCCAATCACCCTCTGCTTCCCATTGGCCTGACCCATATGGTATACCAGTAAGTTAGCAAAAGAGCCCAGGTGAAGTAGACCAGAGGGACCAACCTCTCAAGGCGGGGGCAGGACAGAGAACAATGGAAATGGATGCAGAGAGGAGGGGCAAGTTGGTAAAAACCAGCACAGCTGGTAGGAACCTGGGAACCCTCCTACTTAGGACACATTAGGCAAATGTGGATATTCATAAGTAAGGAGTGACAACCTGGTAGGAACATATTTAACACAACACAGCTTGAAGGGGTGATGTAAACAGCAGAGATGACACAGTGCTCCAGTAGACAAAACAATGAAGAGTGGAACAAACATGTATATAGACTTAAACTTCATATAAAGAAATTTTTAACAAATATGAAAAGCATTATTATAGAGGGTACAGAATTTGTCATCACTAGAAATCTTCCAGCAGAAGGTCCCTGTTGGGGGTTTTATAAAAAAAGATCCCCGCCCAGCTGGTGTGGCTCGGTGGTTGAGCGGCAACTTATGAACCAGGAGGTCATGGTTCAATTCCTGGTCAGGGCACGTGCCTAGGGTTGCGTGCTCCATCCCCAGTGGGGTGGCATGCAGGAAGCAGCCAGTCAATGATTCTCTTTCATTGATGTTTCCATCTCTCTCTCCCTTTCCCTACCTTTCTGAAATCAATAAAATATATATATATATATTTTTAATCAATATATTCCAGCATAAAAATGGGTCCAGATGTCCTCTGTAGCGTCTTCCAAGCTGAGGTCCTACAAATGTGTGAAGTTATGACAAGCCAGGCCAGTCCGATCTTGCTGGAGATTGCTGAGTCAAACTGTGCCAGGAGCACAGCCTCGGGACCTGCGAATGCTGCTCAGTCAGGCCAATCCCTCACCTCTCCCTGACATTGGGGGAGAGATTACTCCGTCTCCATATCTGGCCTGACAGCCAGAGCCTCCTTCCTCATAACAATGACACCCCTGACCTCCCCTGAGGGTTCTCGCTCTGCCTCTGCAAGTGAATTGCTAAGAGCATCACATTTGATGGGCTTTGTATGCAGAGGGTCTTATGCTTAAAGCATGTGAGGTGAGCATCCATTTTGGCTGAAAAATTAATCCCTCCAACATTCGTCAGTGTTACTACTGAATGGGACAAGTGGTCAGTCTTCTCTTAAGGTTACGGACAGGGGATCTGGTGTCAGGTAGATCTGCGTTCAACTCTTTACTTCACTGTTTGATAAATGTGTAGCCACAGACAAGTTACTTGGTTCCTGTGAACCTCTATCTCCTCTTCTACGAAATGGGGATATTATTACCAACTAAAGGCCCGGTGCATGAAATTCCTGCACAGGCCGGGTCCCTAGGCCTGGCCAGCAATCATGGCCAGGCTGATCAAAGCCGGGCCAGAGAGGAGGCCATGATCACCAGGCCGGGTGCAAAAGGAATGGACACCGGATGTCACCGCCACCATCATCAGCGCCCTGCCACCATGAGGTTGCTCACGACCACCGTGCGGTTCCCCGCCTCCCCCGCTTCTCCTTTCCTGGCTGCAGCGGGCGGGCAGTGGGTGATCGGGGCCTGCCAGCTGAGAGGAGGGGGGGCGCGGGGTCGGGGGGAAGGAGAGCAGGAGGCTGTGCATCTCTGCAGGCATCCATCACTGCCCGGTGTGAGAGCTGCAGGCTCAATTACAGCATGGCCCACGCATGTGAGCGCAGTGACGGCACAGCTGTGTCCGCAAGGTAGCACTTTCAAAGGCCCCACAGGAGTGATAATCTTCTACCAATGCTCCTCTTGTAAACAGCAAAAATAATAGATGCCATTACAGTGCCTTACAATTTACGAGAAAGTCTTATTTAGGGGGAAAAACACTTTTCCATAGATATAATAATAAATCTTGTTGAGCACTGCTAGATGCCAGGCCTGGACCAAAACTTTGCATGACTTACTTAATGCTTACAGCAATCCTGCGAGGTAGAAAATCACTAGTCCCATTCTGCCAACTAGGAATCTGAGGCACGGGAGGTCATCTAAATTACATCGCTAGCGACAGACAGAGCCAGGCTGTGAACAAGGCAGCCTGAGCCCAGAGCCGACCCAGTGTGCTGTCTCCTTTGGATGGTCTAATTTAGTCTTCATAGTGACCTTATGTCGCTTCATTTTGCAGATGGGTAAACTGAGACTAAGAAAGCATAAGCGTTTTGCTCAGGGTTATACAGCTGGCACGTGGTAGAGTTGCTGCTGTTTTTCATAAAACGTTGGTGGGAAAGGAAGGGACCACATTTCTCTAGGTTGTTTTCTTAGTCTTCAGTATTTTCTCACCTGCCCCTTTTCAGTGACTGGCCCCAGAGTCATGCCCAGGTCCCCCAGGTCAGGCCCTGGGTGCTGCGGCAGAACAGGACAGCAGTGACCTTCTGCTCCCTGGTGTCACTAGAACCCAAGCTCCTCCTGTTGAGAATCACATCTATGGTCTCGCTCTTGTATTCCTAACTCCTGGCCCTGATTCTCAATAAATAGTTGCTGAATGAATGAATGAATGGAGTGAATGAATGAGATAAATGCACAGTGAAACTGTTTGAACTCTCCAGTTTGTCCCAAATACATTTCAAAGACTCAAAAGAAAAGTAACGGAGAAACCAAGATGGCGGCATAGGTAAACACCTAAACTGCTGCCTCGCACAACAATTTCAAAACTACAACTAAAAGACAGAACGGACACCATCCAGAACCACAGGAAAGCTGGCTGAGTGAAAATTCTACAACTAGAAGGAAAGAGAAAAGCTCACAGAGAATTGGAGGTACGGCAAAGGGTCTTTGTGTGCGCAGAGAGGAAGGGCGGCTGAGAGCCTGGCTGACTTTCTCTGGCGGAAGGGGGAAGGAAGCCTCCGACCGCACTGAACCCCAGTTCTGACTGCACTGAACCCCAGTTCCGGGAGAACCCCTGGGGACTCACGCTCTTACGGGGGGAGTCTGGACTCTCGGGCGGAGACTCGAGCTGGGAAAGGCAGAAGTCTGAAGGCGCACGCGGGCCAGTGCGCACAAAGGCTGCGGAGGTTGCCACAGGCTTTCCCTAGTGGAAGGGAGTCAGAGGAACCTGACTGCACTGAGCCCCAGTTCTGACTGCAGTGAACCCCAGTTCCAGGCGAGCCCCTGGGGACCCACGCTCTTGTGGGGGGAGTCTGGACTCTCGGGCGGAGACTCGGGAGCCGGGGAAGGCGGAGGACTGAAAGCGCGCGCGGGTGCCAGTGCGCACAAAGGCTGCGGAGGTTGCCTCAGGCTTTCCCTAGTGGAAGGGAGTCAGAGGCTCCTGACTGCACTGAGCCCCAGTTCTGACTGCAGTGAACCCCAGTTCCAGGCGAGCCCCTGGGGACCCACGCTCTTGTGGGGGGAGTCTGGACTCTCAGGCGGAGACTCGAGCTGGGGAAGGCAGAGGACTGAAAGCGCATGGGCAAGGCTGACAGGAAGCCAAGACTGAGACTCCACCCCATCCAAGCTGAGCACAGAGGCTATTGCAATTTGGCAAGTCTAATCCTATAAGGCTGTCTCCAGCACCGAACTTCTCCCAGCATAGACACAGCTGATCCTTACAGCCAACTGGCCCGGAGGTCAATTCTTCCCAGTGATACCAACAACAATAAAGACTTAATTACAACAAGGCTGTACACACAGTCCACAAAGGGGTGCACCAAGAGTGTCCACCTCAGGTTAACTGGGGAAGCAGACCCACTGGACCATATTGGAAACCTAGCACAAATATCTACCTTACCAACTCAGGGAATCAGTGAAAATGTGGGGTCAAAGAATCAGATCACAAATGAAAGAAATGGAGGAAAACAAACGACTGGATATAGAATTCAAAACCACGGTTATAAGACTTTTTAAGAATATCCTAGAAAAGGCTGATAAATATAACGAGACCCTCGAAGATATGAAAAAGGACCAACTAGAAATTAAACATACACTGACTGAAATAAAAAATATTATACAGAGACCCAGAAACAGAATAGAGGAACACAAGAATCAAGTCAAAGAATTGAAATACAAAGAAGCAAAAAACACTCAACCGAAAAAGCAAAAAGCAAAAAAAAAAATCCAAAAAGTTGAAGATAATGTAAGAAGACTCTGGGACAACTTCAAGCGTACCAACATCAGAATTATGGGGGTGCCAGAAGAAGAGAGAGAGCAAGATACTGAAAACCTATTTGAAGAAATAATGACCGAAAACTTCCCCCACCTGGTGAAAGAAATAGACTTACAAGTCCAGGAAGCCCACAGAACCCCAAACAAAAGGAATCCAAAGAGGACCACACCAAGACACATCATAATTAAAATGCCAAGAGCAAAAGACAAAGAGAGAATATTAAAAGCAGCAAGAGAAAAACAGTTAATTACCTACAAGGGAGCACCCATACGACTGTCAGCTGACTTCTCAACAGAAACTATGCAGGCCAGACGGGAGTGGCAAGAAATTTTCAATGTGATGAATAGCAAGAACCTACAACCAAGACTACTCTACCCAGCAAAGCTATCATTCAGAGTTGAAGGTCAAATAAAGAGCTTCACAGATAAGAAAAAGCTGAAGGAGTTCATCACCACCAAACCAGTATTATATGAAATGCTGAAAGGTATTCTTAAAGAAGAGGAAGAAGAAAAAAGTAAAGATAAAAATTATGAACAACAAATACATATCTATCAACAAGCGAACCTAAAAATCAAGTGAATTAAAAACCTGAGGAACAGAATAATCCGGTGAATATAATAGAATCAGGGGCATAGAAAGGGAGTGGACTGATAATTCTCAGGTGGAAAGGGGTAGGGGGGGGTTCATGAAGAGAATGGACAAAAATCATACACCTATGGATGAGGACAGTGGGGGGGAGGTAAGGGCAGAAGGTGGGGTGGGAAATGGGTGGAGGGGAGCTATGGGGGGAAAAGGAGAAATAATTGTAATAATCTGAATAAAGATTTATTTTAAAAAAATAAAAAAAAGAAAAGAAAAGAAAAGTAACCTCTGAGGCTTAAAAAAAAAATGATTAGCGGGAAGCCAGAGTGTGATTAAATACACCTTTTTAATGCTAATGAAGAAATCATTTAAAAGGAAGAACGAGAGCAATCTGTTGGGAACTAGCAGTCTAGTCACTTGGGCACCCAGATAAAGAGATGTCAGAAGGAGAAAAGCCGAGAAGTGTGGCATGAGCTTCTCGTAGGGCCCTGGAGAGGGAAGCTTCGCTCAGAAGCTCCGTCTCAGCATCAGTGCCTCTGCAGTCCCCTCTCCCCTCTGGCCCCTCCTCCGAGGCCTACCCTGTCCCACAGCATTGGATTAGAAGCACACAGAGCCAGGAAGAGTCCTTCCTCCGCTGCCTACAGACACCTGCCCCCAGCCAGGACCTGTCCCTTGGGTCATGGCATCTGAAGGCCCCTTGCTTTGCGTTCACATGTTCTCACTGATGCTCACTGGGCACATGTGACCCTCACAGGCCACGTGTGAGGAGCTGCTGAGTGAGGAGTGATTATCCCGTTGGACAGCCTCGGGCACAGAAGCAGCAGATCGAGCCAGTGGGCAGCAGACCCCTACGTTCATCCAAGAGGCCTAACTCTGACCCAAGGGCCCCTGCTCTCCTTTGGCCTCCTGAGCCTGGCATCTCCTTGGGGGGCTGGAGGGGCTGTGGACACAGATGGGGATGCCCTTCTATTGGAGAGGCAGATTCTCCCCCTCCTCCCTCCATTCTCCAACCTGCACCATTCTTACACCAGAGCAATGGGACAAGAAGTAGTTACCTCCCCCAAGCTCAGCAACTAGAGCACCCCATCTTATTGACCACAGAGATGAGTCCAAGAGGTGGACATGTGACCCAAGACAAGTCAGCCCAAACCCTTCTCTGCAACTTTCTTGACCTGAGTTGAGGAATTAGCACCTTCTAATAGATAGAACGGTAGGTGTTCCAATATCTATTCGACCCCAGATAATTTCTCTAAGCCAGTGATGGTCACTCATTCTTCTAATCAGTAATCGAGTCAATACCCAATCCTGGCTGTTGAGGGGATGTGTGTTGCCTAGGAAAGTCTCCGCTCTCCTGAGTTAGACACCGCAGACTGTTGTGGTGTCTGCAGGTAACACTGGGAACTCACTCAGCTATCCCGCCAACAGGTTAAAGATGAAGCCAACACTGGGAATAAAAACAGGAGACTGGAAGACCCAGGGTGCAAGGACTCATTGAGCCACGGGTTGTGTGTTGGCTGGAGCCTGCCCTACCTCTTGGACTTCCCGTTTTGTGACTTCACCAATTTCTTTTTAATGTAAATATGTTGGTGCCTAAGCTTTCTGTTCATTGCAGCCACGAGCCTCCCTTGGGGTCCAGGCCCCTTTCTTTCCGGACACTCAGGAAGCTGTTGGCAGTCACCACGGACAGCCCCTCGCCAGGGAAGCAGCTGGCTTAAAGCAGGAAGGAGAATGCCAACAGGAAGCAGAAATAAGAGGCAGAAAGGAAAAGAGATCTGAGAACATTCAGGTCTGGGCTTCTTGCGGCCTGCTCTGCAGCTTGAGTCTTTCCAACTCCATGTCCCAAAACAAGTTTCATGGCCTGCACTGCAGTGGCAGGAGCCCTGGACATGCGCTGGGAGGCTCATTCCTCGTCTGGTTCCAGCCACTGACTTGCTGGGGGGACTGTACACCCTTCCTTTCACTGGATTTCTCAAACTATCTATAAAATAGATAGAGGGGCCCTGGCTGGTTTGGCCCAGTGGATAGAGCGCCAGCCTGTGGACTGAAGGGTCCTGGGTTCTATTCCAGTCAAGGGCACATGCCCAGGTTGCAGGCTCAATACCCAGTAGGAGGCGTGCAGGAGACACCGATCAATGATTCTCCATCATCATTGATGTTTCTATCTCTCTCCTTCTCCCTTCCCCTCTGAAATCAATAAAAATATTTTTTAAATTTTTTAAAATAAAATAAAATAGATAGAGGAGGCTGGGACAATATCTGTCCCGGGTTAAAAATATGTCCCAGTGATTTCACTGCTATGAGTTTCCCCCCCAGATAAACTCCAAAGACACTGAGACATGCCCCGCTGGCCGTGCAGAGCTGTCTGCTGCAGTGTTGTTTCCAGCAGCCCCTAACAGTGCACCCTTGGCACTGGCGAGATGAGCGGCAGCCACGGACCAAATCAGGCCCACCACCTGCTTTCCTGTGGCTTGTGAGACAAGAATGGTCTTTATATTTTTTAAAATACATTTGTATTGATTTCAGAAAGGAAGGGAGAGAGAGAGATATTAAAAACATCAATGATGAGAGAGAATCATGAATCGGCTGCCTCCTGCACACGCCACACTGGGTATCGAGCCACAACCCAGACAGGGAATTGAACCGTGACCTCCTGGTTCATAGGTTGATGCTCAACCACGGAGCCACGCTGGCTGGACTGGGCTTTATGTTTTTTAAGCATTGTTAAAAGAGCAAGGAGGAGGAGGAGTTGGTACCAAGACCCTATACCCACAAAACCTATAATATTAGATCTTTGCAGAACAAGTTGGTTGACCCATAAGCCATAGTATGCTCTTCCTGTGAAAGAAGCAGCCGTTGAAAATGAAAAGAAGGCTCCATATGTGTTGACATGAAGAGATCTGCTACATATTGTTCAATAAAAATGCGAGTACCGAGCAGCATGAGCAGTCGGGTTATGTTTGTGTCAAAGCACAGGATGCAAGTTACTTGCAAATAACATTTCTGGAAGGACACACCAGAAACTTGACAGTGGTCGCCTCTGGGGAAACGAGACTGAAATGGAGATGGAGAGGGAGATGGTGATGGAGAGCAAAGCCTTTTAAATTTATTTTCTTCTCCACTCGTTGGCGTTCACCACGAGCACGTTATGGCCTTGACCATGAAAATGAGCCAGTTCCACGATGTGATCTCTCGGGGCACCTTTGGCTCTGAGTCTCTATAGAACAATAGCTTCCAACATTGAGCTACTGTTCGTCACCGGGTGACAGCTACTACGCTAAGCACAGTCTACACTTTCTTTCTCTTAATTTTCACAACAGCCCCCTGCGGTCACGGTCCCCCTTGGCCAGATGAGCCTGAACTGCAGCTGAGGATTCTGGGTCTGGCTCCACTGCCTGGTTCCCAACGGTGACACCCTGATACTGTCCCCAGTCCTGACACTGTTCCCAATTGTGACGCCGCTGAGCCTGAGGGGCAGAGCGAGGTTGACTCTATGAGTAACTGGAAGCAGCAAAAAATATGTGATATGATTTGAAGGGGGTCAGAGTATATAGCCAACTATTTCTCTTTCTTGGACCCATTGCAGACTGTTATGAAACAGATGGCAGGGGTGGAGGTCAGTTTTTCACTGGGAAGTAAGAAAAACCCTCAGATCACATCATGTAAATGGAACGTGCTTTGCTCATGGGGGAGGCTGTGTGACCTTGGGTAATCCACAGGACCTCTCTGAACCTCACTGCACTTACTTCTAAAATGGAAAGCACAGCCCGAATCGGGGCTCGCAAACCCATGTTGACAAGGCCAGGTTGGTCAAGTCAATGGGTCCAAGGGCCAGATGGGGACAGTGGGAAACCAGAGAATTCTTGCCTGTTTAAAGAAGGACAAATTCTTGCCTATTTCTTACAGATTGCTGCCAAGGGTGACTGCAGACCAGTGCCATCAAATGGTCTAGTTTTTATGAGCAGCCAGAAGTGTTATTCTCACATGAAAACATCCAATATTTAAATCTTGCCATCGCATCCTAATATTGAAGGAAAAAAAAAGCAAAAAACACCACTCTGGTGCCAAACCAAACCTACCCATCAGCAGCCTGCAGGCCTGCCAGTTTGCCACCACCGACTGATAAGGTCACCAGGGACACTCGCAGCTTCATATCACTGAGCCCCTCATGGGGCCACAGGGCTGCAGCACCCAAAGGCCAAATTCCCCTGAGCTTCCATTTGCAACAGCCGTCAGGACTCTACCTGCTTCCTTTCTCTCGGCCTCATGTCCTGCTCACCCCAGCAAACAAAACATGGCCAAAATCCAGGAAAGACAAGTGCCAAGCAGGAGCAGGAGGAAGGCCGGGGCTTCTGTCACGTGGAACCAGCATCAGGAGGTGTCCGTGCACCCTGAGGAGGTGGGGCAGCCTTTGCTGCAATGACCGACCCTATTCCTGGGGACAATCCTGAAAGCTTTGGCAGGAAGCTTTCCACCCAAGGGAACAGGCACTCAGTCTAGGAGGGACGAGCCCCCACTGGCCCACCATGAAGGCCCCACTCATTCTTCGTTGTGATGTGGCTGCAAGCAACACAGGGCTCCTTGGCGACAAACTCACGGTGACTGGAATCCTGAGCACCGCCCGGTGGTTGTGTTCATGTGTGTATGTGCACGTGCACACGGGATGGGGCAGCAATCATTTGGGCTCTTGACAGCCCTCACATCACAGGAGCAGGAAGAACACGTCACACGAGAGAAATGGAAAACTGCCCCACTCAGCAATCAGCCGTGACTCCCACTGCACGCAGAATGAAGCCAAGCTCCTGGCATTCAAGGCCACCTGTCTTTTAGCACCAACCTCCCTTTCCAGTCTCCCCCGCAACCATACCATTCCTTCAAGGAATATCAGTCACACAAATATTTTTCCTCAATGCTCCCACCTCCCAGTTCGCTCACTCTGCCTAGAATGCCCCTCCATTTGGAGGGAGTCAGATCGTCGTTTACTGGAAAAAAACAAACCACAAAACAATTTAGGTAATGCCTTGCAATCATAGAAGTAATAACAAATGCCATTTATTGAGCACCTGCTATGTGCCAAGCACTGTACTGCGTGCAGTACTGCCTCAAATGTTTAACCCTCACAACCACCCTATTAGGTGAGAACACCGAGACACAAAGAGCCCACAGCTTGCCCAATGTCCCACAGCTCACACAAGGTGAGGCAAGGATCTGAACCCAGGACCTGTCTCCAAGCCTGTGTCCCCACCATTAGGATTAGGATGTGCTGCCGTCCTCTGAGGTCCTGTGTAAGGGCAAATCTCAGTCACCCACCACACCGTGGGGCCCAGAGTGGGAGACAGCTCAGCAAGGAAAAGGGGAGGAGATGAAGCCAGGCAATCTCGTCACTGATGCCGGTCATGTTACCTCGCCAAGCCTCTCTTTGCATCTTCTCTAAAGAATGTGTAAATTATATGATCCAGCTTTATACAGTCAGTGATGCCATACCTGTTATTTCATCCAGATTGATTGCAAAAGGGCCAAAAGAAAAAAAGAACTGCAGGTGGAGTTTAAAGTGATATGAATGTCTTAGTGAAAATAATGGGGAAAGGTGGCAAATGAGAGAGACGTGCATCAACCAAGGCACAGTTGATCCGCGGGACAACTTGGTGGGCTCTATAGTGACTGAAGAGACCCTGGGAATTCTCCGAAGGTTCAACTCCCCCTGTTGAGATAAGCATCGCTGTAGATTCTCCAGTCTCCAGCAGAGGGCGCCCGCGCCCACACCCCTGGCTGCTTGGAGGGCCTGCTAACTTGGCGATATGGCTTCAGGTCAGACCGTCCCCTGCGAGGTTCTTGTGTGTCCTGCTTTGTTTGCCCTGCTCCGTTTGCCAGTGGGGATTGGAATGAACCGGGACACGGGTAGACGATTTAGAACCTCTAGTTCGTCCTTCGATGCCTCTGGACTCCCAACAAGCCTTTTTAAAAGATGAAGAGTCCGTTCAGCAGCCCCTTCCTCTCTGCCATCCCTCCTCTTTGTTCCTGGGTCCCTCCAAGCAGGGTCTGGAAGGTAAGAGACCCTCCGGATCCACACTCTTGCAGCACCTTCTCTGGCTACTCCGTGATTTTGTGGAAAAGGGTTTCCCTGTATCAAATCACAGACCTCCTTAGAAATAGCCCCAGTGACCATTGCCGCCTGCCAGGTGCCGAAATATGTTATCATTAGGCTCAACATGTGATTTAGTTAATTAAATGTCATGCTTTTGATGGCATTAATTAGACGCGCTGCCGAGTCCTTGGAAAACAAAAAATGAAAACATCACTCCTAACCCAGGGAGACTGGACGAAGCCAGAGTGAGGTCCCCCTAAACCCCCCTCCCCTCCCAGGACAAAATCTGTCCCCCTGAATCCGTGAGCAGCTCAGGGAGCTCCATGAGGTCATGTTCCCATTGAGGGATGGTGTTATTAATGGCCCTGGTATTACAGAGCGCTTAATGCTTTACTAATTAATGTTATAATTGCTTCTTACATGAATATAGTATTTTAGAGATTATAACCTGCTTTCACATTCAACATCTGTGTTTCATAAGAAGCTGGAGGGGTTGGTGTGGGTGAGGAGAGAGACTCGCTTGCTAGAGGTCACACAGCGGGCCAGGCAGGCAGGATGCTGGACTCCAACCCAGGCCTTTCCAGGGACTTTGCACTAGTATTTATAAAATACCTTCCCATATGTTTTCTCACAGGTGAAACTTCCTAACAAAAACCCAGGGAGGCAGCCCCAGCTGAGGGGCTCCGCTGGGTGGAGCATTGCCCTGTACACTGGAAGGTTGTGGGTTTGATTCCTGGTCAGGGTACATGCCCAGGTTGCAGGTTTGGTCCCGGGTCTGGGAGTGTGCAGGTGGCAACTGATCTATGTTTCTCTCACATCCATGTGCCTCTCTCCCTTCCTCTCTTTCTAAAAATCAATAAAAACCTATCTTTGGCTGAGGATTTTTTTTAAATCCAGGGAGGCAGAAAGAGGATGGATTATCAGTACTTCTTCTTAACGAGTGACAAAACAGAGGCCCCAGGATGTCAAGGGAGTTCCCTGAGGGGCCTACTAGTTAGTGAGGTTTTAGATAATAATAGTAATAAGTGAGCAAAAGTGAGTAGCAGAATCCCAAAGTCCTGGAGTTGTAGTCCAAATGCTCAGAGAAATGTCAAAGAGAGAACCATGGGAGACATAGCTCCCAACACAACTCGCGGGAACAGTTTGAGTGGCCACCAATTGCGTGCCACCACCACACGCTGAGCACTGAACCTCCGTGTCTCGACACCGCTGTCTACGTGCTCACAAAACCTTAAAGCTAAGTATTGTTATCCAGGCTATTCAACCAAGCCAACAAAACCGTAGAGGTCACCAGACAGCTAGCAGCATTGAGACTCTAGGGTCAGAAACCAGGGCTTCCTGTCCCAAGCCCCCAGGCTTCCACTGGCCTCCAATGCCTTCAGTAAGGCCACTGCCGTGTAAGTATGCATGGGATGGCCACTGTGTGCTCAGCACATGACACACGGATGGAGATAAAAAGGATACAGTGGACACAATCCCAGGCAGGAGGAGCTCACAGCACACTGAGAAAGATGGCCAAACAGCTGGGAAGGAAAGAGTGCACAGCGTGGTCCAAGGGAGGAATCTTTGAAGGTGGTGGCTGTCTTCTTAGGCATTAACTTCAGCCATCAAAAGACTGTGGGCTCTGCCCTGGCCTGTGTGGCTCAGTTGGTTGGGCATCGTCCCATGTACCAAGGAGTTGCCAGTTTGGTTCCTGGTCAGGGCACATGGCCAGGTTATGGGCTGGATCTCCAGTAGGGGGGCATGCAGTAGGTAGCCAATGGATGTGTTGCTCTCATCTCTCTCTCTCTCTCTCTCTCTCTCTCTCTCTCTCTCTCTCTCTCCTCTCTCTGCTACTCTTTCTCTCTCTCTCTCTCTCAAAAATCACTTTTTTAAATAGAAAAAAATAATTTTAAATTTTTAAAAAATCTTTAAAAAGACTGTGGGCCCCTAGGTGACTTAGATTTCTCTCATTACTTGTCTTGCACAGTAGATTTATGCAGAATACATATTTAATATCCATTAATGCAGCAGCCTGCATTCAGCAGAGAAAGGGAGAAAATGTTAATAGTTGAGAGGTGTCGCTGCAAGAGCATGCCCCTGGCATGAGCACAGGGTGAGTGACACTGACCTGCTGGTCCCCGAGGCAGCATCTCGCCCCGTGTCCCCCTCTGAGCATGAGCACCTTCCCAAAATGACTGTGATTGTTTTGCTGAAAGACACAATAATGTTTTGGTATTAATTCATTGCTAAACACAAGGCAATCGTTTCATGTGGGGCTTAACCAAAGGAAGAGCCATCTGTTCCAGTGCTCAAGGACAAACCGGCTGTGCCAAACACAGGAAGAAATGGAACTATTGTGAGCTTTGCTGACAAGTGGAAGTATTTTGGGGGTCATTTTTATTACACGGAATTTTCTACGCATACGGGGTGGACATAAGTAGGTTTATAGTTGTTTGTGTGGAAAATAATACAGTAATTAATAAACAATAGTACAAGAATAAACTGTGTTTCACATACAACTATAAACCTACTTCCTCCCCCCCCCCATATGTTGACCTTAGAACTTAACCACACACATGGCATGGCTCCGCTGTAAAATGCATGCACAAACTTGCCACTACATCGCCTATTGGTATTGCTTCCAAAAGAGCAGCCACGTGTGAGCAGCTAGCCGGACATCCAGAGATCTAGAAATTACAATGACCACCAAGGGTCACACTGGGCGTGTAGTCAGATGGCCCTTTCCAGGCACACCAAGAAAACAGCAAAACGTGAGGCAGACCCAAGATTAGACAGACGTCGTCACGGCCCAAGGTGCAAAGGGAGGTAGCAAGATCCATAGTAAGATTCTCGAATGTGTGAGTGAAGGCCTATCCCTTATCACTGTGCTCTCAGTGTCCCGAGCCTTCGTTTGCTCGGTTCCAATGGAAAAGAATGGATAAGGCGATCCCTCAAAGATCAACCTCCAAATCCGGGTGCCAGGAGTCGAAAAGAAGACAGAGGCAAACCTGGGCTATGAAGAGTTTCGCAAAGCAAAACCAGGGTCCAGATGCGCAGAGTCACAGCACATTGCCCTGACATAGGGTAACCATGTAAGTGGGGGCACTTTTGAGAGTGCAGGGGGAGGAGTAACACTTAAGCAAGCACTCTGCATAAGCCAGAAGCATCTCAGCAAACCAGTTCACTGGGCCTCTCCAGCTTCCAGGAGCTGGAGGTGTCAGGACCTTGGAGAGTGCCTCGCGCCCACCCGCTCTCCCTCTGCCTGGGTCTGTCCTGTCCACCCTGCCCTGTTTAGCTGACTCCTCACATATTCCGTTGGCGTGTGTCCCAGGGCGGAGGTCCACTTGGGACCCGGCAAGACGTTTTCAGAAGAATCTGAACCCTCAGCAGATGCATTTAGGTTAAATGAGAGGGACAGCCAGACTCGGCGGCGGCGGGAGACTACGCCACCACAAGTGTGGCACGGAGGAAACAGTATCTGCACTTGGGACCCAGGAAATATGAGTTACAGCACCAGACATACCTCTGAATTTTGGGATGATTTGGGGAAATTCACTTAACTTCTCTGAGCCTCTATTTTCTCTCCTATAAAATCAAGGGGATAGCTTGGTTCTCTTTGGCATTTCCAGCCCTCACACCAGCACATTTTACGGTTCTTCTAAACGTGGCACGGTACCCTGGCACTGATGTTTCTACGAGGTTTCAGATTTTTAGCTTCTCCTTCACGGAGTAAACCACGTAAAATCTCTAACCATGCCCCGTCACTGGCTCTTGACATAGTGACTATCTCTTGCCACCCACTAGGAATGACAATGGCCACACAGTGGGTAATCACAGAAGAGTTGCCAACACCCTAATATCTCACATGTCTACTGCAGCGTTTTTTATTCTGCTTCACTGATCAAGAGTAAGGTTACATTTGCATTACTCGTCAGTCCTGATAATATCATTGAGCACCTGGATCGAGCCATGCCTGAAGCCAGTAGTCCCCAGACTCTCCAGGTGCATGCATCAGTCACCTCCCCCTTTCAACTTACATGGATTGGAAAGCTTCCTGTCTCAGTTAATTCTATTGCATTCCATTTCTTATTACGTGTAACTAAAGAGACCGGAGAATATACAATCTGTCCAGACGTGAGCGTGTTACCTGTAGCACAGAATAGAGAGATAGATTTAGATGTCTCTGTAGGTTTCCTTTTCTATAGGTCAAGAGTCAGGAGGGGGAAATTGTGGACTCAAGATCATGCCAATGTCAAGGATCTGCCAGTCTGGGTTGCAGAACTATTTGTTGAAATGCCCTTTTACCCAGTCGTGCTGAACATTTTTAACAGTCGACAGTTTGCCCCTGAGAAATTTAGCTGCCTTCACAGAAGTTTCTGTCTCTGGTAATAACACAACATTCATGGCATAGACAAATACTCCAAAGACATAGGCTGACCGGTGCATCATGATATATGCTGGAGGAGGGGGTGACAGCCATTTATTGAAGACCTACTGTGTGCCTAGGATGTTCTGGTACACTGATATCCATTTTTACCATAATCCCGCATAGTCGCTCTAATGATCTCCGTTTTACTAATAGTGATGTTAAAGGTTAGGGAGGTTAAATAACTTTTCCAAAATGTCCAGGATAAGGGCTAGATCCTGCATTCGAAGTTTGGTCTCCCAGGTTCAAGTTCAATGTTTCTTCCACCCTGCCACCACAGCTTTCCCTCCGTGGAGTGGAGGGGGCTCAACAAACACTATCAGCACAAGATGAGGTGGGGTTAAAAACTGCCTAGACCTGCAGGTGGGCTGGGCCAGTGGTACGGGGAAACACCTATTTCGAAAGGGGCAGTCTTGGCAATGACAGGCATGAAGCAGGCTGTGTTCGCGTCACGACAATGCTGCGAATGCCTTCCTGAAGCCAGAATTGTCCTCCATTCTCCTCCCTCCACATAACCCTGAAGATCATGTTCAAAGTCACAACACCAGTAAATAGCAAGGACAGAGTTTGGATCCAGGCCTGTCTTACTCCAGGAACTCGGGCTATTTTTTTTTTTTTTTTAGTGTTTATTTTCTTTTATTTCATTACTGTTTGTTCTATTTTTTCCCAACACCATTTAAGGAACCCAGGCTTTTTATAAACACCTCAGGGTTTCCAGAATATCACCACTTCCATATCACATTCTGGATTTTTCTAGACCTATATACCAACTGCATTGTTATTTACTTAGTATTTTAAAATGACATATTTCCATTTAAAATCATTTGAAAAGGAAACTTCACATCACTATATAAGTGGGAAAACCATGTTGCTTGCCATAAATAGAAGGAAATATCATAAGTATAAGAACAAGACAAAGTTTTTAAATTTAAGTTACACTGTCACTGATGTTTCTGAGCCTAAGACTTGCTCTTCCTTGAATTAAAAAAAAAAAGTGGCAAGAATTATTGAGGGTCTTAAAAATACATTAGCACAAACATGAGTCTCCCCGACATGATTAGATGGGTTAAAGAAGAGTCAACACTAGCCTGAATATTCAATGTTGAAGAACAGCATAAAATTCAAGGAAAACGTGAATATATGGGTACTTAAGAATAGAATATAGTAGAGGTGGAATTTGAAAACTGAATAATCAAGAAATGTGTGTATGTATGTGTGTGTGTGTGTGTGTGTGTGTGTGTGTGTGTTTATTTCAGCATCTAAAGACCTGATCTTAAAGAAATTGTAACCACAGGGATGTAAAGTATAGCACAGGGAATATAGTCAATAAACTATGTATATAAAAGCCTAATATGCAAAGTGTCCCCTCGGGAGTTCAACAGACCAGGAGTTTGACCACTCGCTATGATGTGCGCTGACCACCAGGGGGCAGCACGGAACAAAGGAAGGCCCCAGCCAGCAACTGGTAGTCTCTAGGGACCCTACCCATGCACGAATTTCATGCACTGGGCCGCTAGTATTGTAATAATTACATATGGTACCACATGGGTACTAGACTTATTAGGGAAATCACTTCATAAATTATACAATTGTCTGACCACTATGCTGTACACCTGAAACTAATATAAAGTAATATTAAATGTCAGCTGTAATAAAAAAATAGGTGAATAATTTTTTAAAAGAATTGAGGAGGCAGTAACTTTCTCACAGTACATTTCTACAGTATTCAGCCCCACGTCCACGAGTTTCCTAAAACCACAGCGGAAGGACCAGCAGGGAGCACTGCCTGTGCTTAGGGACCTGCTGCCTTGGCACGCATCTGGCTCAGGCAATCCTGCCACCTCCCTCTTCTGTGCCTTTGCTGATGCTGTCCAGCCCCACAACCCTTCTCCTTCTTCTAGCAGTTCCTATGTCTCCCTCACAGAGCCTCCGGAAATGTCTAATCCCAGGGTGCTGTTTGGCTTCTGGACCACACATTTAGAAAACGCAGGATTTCCTGTCCTGGGTGGCAATGCACCCATCTCACGTGGACCTCCCAGCTCACTGCGATGAGCTTGATACCCAAACAGGCAGAGTGACTTCCCCGTCTACCTGCTTCTTCCTGCTTCCCCGTCTGCAGAGTAAACTGTACACAGCAAACATCCACTCCAGCTGGGGCAGGGGCCTCATATATTTTAGGACTAGAAAATATCTCAGTGATCATCGGATCCTTGTTCCGTAGACGCGAAAGCTAAGGCTCGAGGGTTTTCAGGGACTTGTTCAAGGTTAACGCCCAGAGATGACGGCATAGCTGGGGCCTGGGCCCAGGGCCTCTGGGTGAGCAGAGAACTTGCTCTTTTCCTCTATGTCCCTCTATGATAAGAATATAAGAGCGCTTATAAATACAACTCCGATTTGAAATACTCAGGAACAAACAGCCATGCCCCTGGGCCAGTTGATGGAAATTCTAGTGGATACAGAATCTTCCAGAAAACAAATGCCAGGGGAGAGTTTCATCTTACAAACCAAGCCTTGCTGATGTTGTAGGGACCTATGAGTGAGGACTTAGGGGCGGCCAGAGGGAGCAGAGAGAAGCGATTCTGCCAATGGTGACGTTGTAGGAATAATAACAAATGTCTCCTCAGGGATGTTTGTTTTTAACTGTTATTACTAAACCTCTCAAACATAACTGTGAAGAGAGCTTGCCAGACCGCACCCACCTCTGCCGCCCAGATGGCTTGGATAAGCTCTAGATAAATTCCGGGGCTGGGGCGCTGACCCAACAGGAGCTGGAACTCCCAACACTTTTCGGTTCGCCCAGCACTAAGTAATTATGCCTGAAAATATTTACTGTTTATCTTCTCTAAATTTTAATGACAGAGATTCCACTGCACCCATTGTGATTCGAGGCACGGACAAAGCTCCCCCAGACTCTTCCTCATAGACCTAATCCTGCATAGAAGATGCTTACATTCCTATAGGTCTTCAGCGTCACTTCCTCATGCTCACCCTGCCACCCTTTCTTAATTTGGTCTAAACCCCCCCCCCAAAAAAAAACTGTCTAATCTAGATGGCAGGTTCTATAAATTATCTTGTTTTTTTCTCTTTTAATTTTTTTCAATTACAGTTTATATTCAATATTATTCTGTATTTGTTTCAGGTGTACAGCATAGTGGTTAGACCATCATAGACTTCACAAAGTGTTCCCCCTGATATTTCCAGGACCCACCTGGCATTGTACATAGTTATCACAGTATTATTGGCTATATTCCATACACTGTACTAGACTTATTAGGGAAATCACATGGGTACTATATATCCCCATGACTGTTTTGTAACTACCAATCCGTACTTCTCAGTCCCTTCACCCTCTTCACCCAGCCCCCCAGCATCCCTCCCCTCTGGTAATTATCAGTCTAGTCCAGTGGTCGGCAAACTCATTAGTCAACAGAGCCAAATATCAACAGTACAACGATTGAAATTTCTTTTGAGAGCCACATTTTTTAAACTTAAACTTCTTCTAACGCCACTTCTTCAAAATAGACTCGCCCAGGCCGTGGTATTTTGTGGAAGAGCCACACTCAAGGGGCCAAAGAGCCGCATGTGGCTCACGAGCCGCAGTTTGCTGACCACGGAGCTAGTCTGTTCTCTGTATCTGTGAGTCTATTTCTTTGTCTTTACTCTTCTTAGCAAGGGGGATGCTTACCTGAAGCGTACACTCCCTGGATTCCATGCATATTTCTTTCCTTTTTTAAAATACTAACCTGAGGATATTTTTCCATTGATTTTTAGAGAGAGTAGAAAGGAGGGACATGGAGGGGGGAGAACAAGAACGAGAGTGAGAGGAAGAGAGAGAGAAAAAAACACATCAGTGTGAGAGGGATACATCAATTGGTTGCCTCCAGTCCAGGGAGTGAGCCTACATGGAGGTATGTGCCCTTGACCAGGAATCGAACCTAAGACCCTTCGGTCCTCAGGCTGACGCTCTAACCACTGAGCGAACCAGGCCGGGGCTCCAGGTGTAGTTCTGCAGTGTTTCTCCTCGGTTGCATAAAACAATGTTACCTTCTCTTTTGAAGGTCACCAGAGAACTATGGCCTCGGGTGGGAGAGGAGCAGGTGTGAGAGTCAAGACACCTCTCTGGACCTCAGTTTCCCGATCAGTAAAGGGTGGGGGGTGGGCAAAACTAGCCCAACTGTTCCTTGTGCCCCAACAGACTGCGGATCTCCTGGTGGTGAGCGTCCAGTGAGGATGGTAACAGCAGGATGGCTACACTCGGGGAGAACTGTCTGTTTGCCTCTCCACGGGGACCCCTGCAGTGAAGGGCCAACCACAAGTCGGCAGCCTCCTTCTCCCAGGGGGTTCCAGCCCCGGGAAAGGCCTTTCTTCTCTCTTCCCGCAGTGACTCCTTCCCCTGCTCCTGCAGCGCCCAGGCGGTTGGTCGGTCCAGCATCCGGACTTGCCCCGGGCAGTGTTTCAGACACTGCATTCTGACCTCCAACAGGCCAGGAGGGTTTGACTTCCCCCAGAGTCTGCCACCAGCCATGGGCAGCCTCCCACAGCACTCATCCCTCCTTACTGGCACGCCGTGGTTTTCTTTTGTGCATTTATATGTAGAATCAGAATAGATAATATTTCACAGCTTTGCTACGAAGCAAAAGTCTTGATTAGATTTTAGTGTCTCATCTTTGTAACAAACACCTTCCCCTCTAGCATATAATTGCCACGCCCTGAGGCATGGGACACCAACGTCTGGCTTCCCAAGAAATGAAACATCCCTTCTGATTGGCTTACAATCAGAAGACTGCGACTCCGGTCCGAGCGTTTCCTCACCAACTTGCTGTGTAGCCTTGATCAAACCCCTTGCCCTCTCTGATGACTCCCAGCGGAGTCATCGATCAAACGGGTATAACTCGCCCCACATGTGTTGGGTGTCTATTGAAAAGACACCGATAAGCAAGGTGAAGGCTGCGAAGGAGAGCCCCTCCACGGGAGGCGAGACGGATGCTGGAGATTGTGGCACAGACTCAACCAAGAAAAGTGCCACGAGAAAGTGGCAGTGCTGGTCAGGGTGGGGAAGGAGAGAGCATCGTGAGGGTGTGCGTGGTCAAGTGTGATGAATAGCTGATAGAATTTCAAAGCCGGACACAGAGAGGGAAACGAATGTTTCAGGGGAAAGAAGCGTGAACAAGGATCTGAAGCCAAGAATGGCGGTGTGGTGGCTGTGGGTGGTTTGGCTTGGCTGGAGGACGGAGCGCTAAGCGAGGAATGTTAGCGTTGAGGACAGCAGACGGACCTCCACGCCTGAGGTTAGAAAGCGTTTATTGTGTCTAAGGAGTTGATGATTCATTCTGGCAATGGGGAGCCATTAGATGCTGTGGAGGGAGGGAGGGAGGGACGGATCAAAGCTGTGCGTTGGGGACTTGGGTCTGGCAACTGTGGAGGATAAGCGTGGAGGGTGGAGAGAGGCTGGAGGCAAAGAGCAGTGGGAGGCTACCACGTTGCCGCGCCCTGGGTGCCATAACGAGGCACTGATTTAAGGCCGTGCAGAGCTCCCAGGGCTGTGGAGAGATGGAAATAGGAGAGCTCTTTAAATTCTCTACTTGGATAACAAATAGGTCATCAAGAACTAGGAAGGGCATGGGATCTTTAAGATAATAATTTAACCTGCCACGATCCCATAGATGTTGGCAGGAGGCAGACCCCGGGGTTTGAGACAAGGAACTCTATTCCTCAAAGCACAGCAGGCTGCATGCACTTCTTGCTTGCCTCAGTCTCCCTTGCCCCTGGGGTCCTATAGGGAAACACAGAGATGTGCCCAGGGGCTTGCAACCAACACAATGTGTTTATGATACAGTTGAGGAACCCAAACTTAGAAAACCGCCAATTTTATCAGGGGAGTAACTAGCAAGCTGTCCAGCCCTTTCTCCTGGTCAGGAAAGAAATCTCTGCTGCCCAGCAGGGGATGTTATCTCTGTCTTCCAAAGCTGTTTGCTACACAAACAACCATAAAAAGGTCGTCCTGCCAAACTGGCACAGCTCAGTCGTGGAGCGTCGACCTATGAACCAGGAGGTTGCGGTTCAATTCCTGGCCAGGGCACATGCCTGGGTTGCAGGCTCGATCCCTAGAAGGGGGCATGCGGGAGGCAGCCAATCAATGCTTCTCTCTCATCGTTGATGTTTCTATCTCTCTCTCCTTTCCTCTTTGAAAGCAATAAAAATATTTTTTAAAAAGATAGTCTCGAACAAAGCTGTCAGTGTCTCTCACTCAAAAGACAGGAAGAAGTGCAAGAGGCTCGTGAAGAGTGACAGCCTGCCTTCCCCAGTGGAAATGAGTGTTTGGTATCTCTGTGCAGGACTAGAGAGTCCCATACGAACAGGGAAGGTAGACAGACTTTAGCAGGGCCACATGAGTGCCTTTAAGGAAAAAACGGTGTCTCCTTTGCTTTACTGTAAACCACCAAGAAACAAACACAGTTCGGTCCACAGGCTGGTCCATGATGCTGCTAATCTGCAAGGGCAAACGCTTTGTTGCCTCTGAAGGCCGCTCTTGCTGGGGATCGTTTCCTCTGTTGATGAAGATTAAAATAGGGTTTGCAAGCTGCCTGCCCCAGGGAACCATCCAGCGGGCAGGCCCTCTCGCTCCTGCTTCACACCCAGCCCGGTTGTTATTACTGTGCATATTTTTATCCTCCCCGAAGGTGAGAGTGCTGAAGAAGATGGTTTTGCATGGCTGTGTCAACATCATTTCTGCTTCCCAGGATGACAGAGAAAGGAGGAAACTCATAACAGCATTAGCATTTTACTTACTGAGCACCTTTTACCTGAAGAGCCCAATTAATGTTCTGCCTAGCATGTATTCATTTATACTCCATGACACCCCGGAGAGGTAAGATAAGTGTTATTACGTTCACCCAAGCGGTTCCACAATGGGGCTATGAAACTGCAAGTCGGGTCAGATAAGAAGGTTTGAATGACACCAGCAGAATTTGGAGAGCAAACACTGGCTCATCTCTCGGGTGTGACCCGATCTCTCACTCCCCTGATGAAAAGTTCAACGGCCGAGAACTACAGGACCACACCCTCTGCGCCATCTATTTCGTCCAAGTCTAAGCCTGCAACACCCAATTTCCTGTCTCTGCTTGTTTTCCCTTTGCCTCCTTGACCTACTCCTGAAACCCCTCAAGTGGAGGTGGCGCCATGGGTGAGAATTCTTTCCCGTTGCCCACCCTGTATTTCCACAGCATGCCCATCTCTTATGGCCAATGTCCTCTTCTTCCTGGAGTCTTCCCAGCATCCTTCCTCTGGCCTTTGTCCTACGCCTCTTTTATGTGGTATTTGGGCATCAATTCATGTCCACTCCTTCCCCACATGCCCCCTGCCCAGCTAGGCTTCTCCATGAAGATTGCTGGAGTGAATTAACTGCTTTACACTATAGAAATGGATGCCACCTTTTCCTCTGTTTCTAATGAATAACAGCATGACATCAGGTGCTGTTTTCCAGCAGAGAATTAGCTTGGTTATTCTTTTAACTCTAGAACACAAAAGTCACGGCTGTGGCTTTGAATGGCAGCAAGGTAGAGAAAACGTAAACAGAGAAGTGATATCCTTGTTCACAACTCTTTTCCCCTGGTTGGAAGATTTAGCTAAACTTCAAACCGTCAAAATATGAGAAAAAGTAACAATCCCTGCTACTTCCGTAGCCCATTTTATATTCTTTACATCATGTGATCTTCCTCAGACGGTACTCAGCATTTTCCCTGCTTTGGAGACAAAGAAAGGCCAAAGGAACGTAAGTGAGTTACCCAAAGGTAGGTGGGAGGCCAGGGTGAGATCCCAGGAGTCTGGTTCTGAATCTAAGATTTCCCTCTTTCCTAGCAGGTACCTAACAGGTACAACAATTAGCCTACCATCTGCCTTTGAAAATATACTTAAGACTTGCTGCACGTTAAACACGCATTTATTGAGCCGCTTCTTTGCAGTTGAACACCAGGTGTGGGAGAAGAAGTCAAGTTAGCATTGTCTCTGCTCCTACTGTGTTCACAGCCTGGCTGGGGAGACCCGTAGGTAAGTCGGAAACTACAGTATGTTGTGTGCTATGATCCGAGTGTGTGTCTGAGACAGGTAGACCTTAGAGGAGGAGGAACTCGACTAGTTATGGGAGCAGGAGCAAGAAGACTGGACAAGTGGAAAGTGACATCAGAAAATGGTGAAGTCTGAAGGCCTCCCCACTCGCCGACACACTGATTAAGCAGCAATGCATGGACAAATTCCCTTAGTGAGAAATCAAACTCATTTAAATGCTCCCACCCCCCAGGAGGATGAGCAACCAGACTCAGGAAGCCAGCAGCAAGAGTCAAGACACCCTCCCCAGAGATGGTGCCGGGCACAGCACCGCATGATCGGGAAGAGACCTCCCAGCTCCCAGCTTCACCCAGGAGAGGAAGGTGGTTGGTTTGTGTGTTCAGACCCTACTGTTCTGAGGGGTTTCCCCAGAGGACTGGCTTGTGTCCTGCCAGTTTTAGAGCCCTCGTGGGTCCGGCACGGTCCAGCTGCCCCCGGTGGGGGGGGGGGCGGGCGGAGGGGGGAAGAAGAGGCTGCAGCCTGGCTGGGAGAGGCCACTGCTCCCTTCCCTGCCTTATGGGAAGGGAACAAGTTGACCCATGCATTAGCACCCCAATTCTCCAAGACTGCTCAAAAAACCAGGCATTGCTCATATGTTCTGGAGTTCTGACGAGGCCAGCACAGCCTAGCCTCCTCGGGGAGAGCACAGGGGGCAGCTTGGGCTGGTGGATGCCACAGTTTCCCTCCCACACAACTCAACACAGAGTGAGCACAAAATACCCCAGCTAGAATCCTCTCCCGGAGAGGGAAAGAGTTTCCAGAGGTCCCCAGAACACGTCCACACTCATTCTACAAGGCCAGCGGCTCCCTGATGCCAGTCAGACAAAGAAACCACACAAAAGAAAACGGCAGGCTGGTGAGGACGTGGAGGAAAGGGAACCCTCGGGCACCGCTGGTGGGAATGTAAACTGGTGCAGCCACTGTGGAAAGCGGTGCTGCGTTTCCTCACACAATTAAAGCAGAACTACCCTATGATCCAGCAATCCACTTCGGGGTGTTTGTCCACAGAAAATAAAATCAGCGTCTCGAAGAGATAGCTACGCTCCCGTGTTCGCTACACGTTATTCACAATAGCCAAGCACGAAAACAACTAAGTGTCCATCGACAGATAAATGGATAAAGGAGGCATATACGCGTGTGTGCGTGTGCGTGTGCATGTGTGCGTGTGCATGCGTGCGTGTGTAATTTAGCCATAAAAAAAGAAGAAAATCCTGCCATTTGCAACAACATGGATAAATCATCAGAGCATTACACTAAGTGAAATAAGTCAAACAGAGAAAGACAAATACTATATGATCTAACTTAAATGTGGAATCTAAAAAAAAACTGAACTCATAGAAACAGAAAGTAGATTGGTAGTTGCCAAGGGCTGGGGAGTATGGGTGGGAAAGGGATAAATAAGTGATGGCAGTCAGAGGGTACAAACTTTCAGGTATAAGGTAAGTTGTGGGGCTATAATGTACACACAGCATGTTGACTATGGTTAACAATACTGTCTTGTGTGTGTGAAAGTTACCCAGAAAACATGGATTAAAAGGTCTCTACACACACACACACACACACACACAGTAACTATGTGAGGGGATGGATGTGATAATTAACTTTAATGTGATCATTTGCAATATAGACATATATCAAATCATCACATTGTACACCATAAACTTACACAAATGTAAATATCAATTATATCTCAATAAAACTGGCGAAATCATCCATATAAGTATTACCCAGGGAAGAGGGAGGCAATAGGTAAGCATTTGAAAGAGCTGGAATAAACGCTGTGTGGGAAGACTGAAGCAAGAATGGGGCACAGCCCAAACCTGGATGACCTTACATACCAAATGGGGAGCTCAGAATGCATCCTGACAGATTACAGCGTTGGTGGGGCGGGGGGACTTTGGGAATATTTTAGCAGAGAGAAGCACAGTCATGTTTGAATATCAGTTTAATCACTCTGTGGTTTGCGGGGGAGTGGGAAGGAGGAAGGAGGTGTACTTTGAAATAAGGAGACCCTTGGGAAGCTTCTAACAGATTGGAATCTAGGGATTAAGGATCTCAATTAAATTTAGATGAAATATTAAATCACGAGATATCAAGGAAGCAAGTACTAAGGACTTCGGTGAATTACTCCACTGGGGAAGGACATATGGGACAGAATTTAAAAGGACTCTTGGGTATGGCCTGGGTATCTGGGCGAATGATGCTACCACGTGGGAGAACAGGGGAGTCTGGGGGAAAGATGGTGAGTTTACTTTGAATGTTGCCTTTGAGTTAGTTGGGGTATCTAAGGAGAGCTGGCCAGCAGGCAGATACAAAGGGATACATTCAGCACAGAGGTGTGGTTTAGAGTTTTGTTTTCAGATCTATTAGATTGTAAGATGGTTCCTGCCACAGGGTTAGCAAAGGTCACCCAGGGAGACTGCTTAGGGTTAGAACAGTGGTCAGCAAACTGCGGCTCACGAGCCATATGCGGCTCGCGAGCCGCGGTTTGCCACTCTGTTGACTAATGAGTTTGCCGACTACTGCGTAAGGCATTACCCTTACCCAGAAGTTTGGACTTCAGGTTAAAGACATTAGTACATTGTTAAAATGTTTTTAAGTGTTTTTCCCTAGCAGTGGTCGGCAAACTCATTAGTCAACAGAGCGGCAAACCGCGAGCCGCAGTTTGCGGACCACTGGGTTAGAAGAATAACAGCATCAGAGTGAGAGAGAAGAAAAACGAGAGAAGCCCAAGAAGAAAGCAGAGATCAGGCCACTCTTTTCCCAGGCATGGAGAAAATAAATTAAACATGTTCCTCCTAAGGCATCTGCCATATGTAATGATTTAATGTCTCTCCTACACATCCACAATGATACGAATTTTGTACTTTCCATGGGGGAATTGAGAAAACAGTCCCTAAACCATATTCTGTATCTCTGTCTCAGGTGAGGACCCCTGGTTAAGAAAGACTTCTGGACAGACAGGAGGAAACCCAGGAAATCAAGGGAGACGGTCACCGGCAAATGCCACAAAGAGGTTGAAAAGGAAAAGGCAGGAAATACCCATGGGACTTGGAAACACCGAGGTCATTGCCAGTTAGCAGAAGCAAGTGCAATGTGTAGGGAGGAGAGGGCACTGCATTGATAGAGGAGTAAAAGGGTTCTGGGATAAAAATGCTGAAGACCAGTGTCCGCTTCTGAGGAAAATTGACCAGTAAGGGGAGGAAAGAAACAAGGCTGTAGCTTTGGGGGAATGTAGGACTGGTCATGTTTATGTACTGAAGAGAAACAATGAGTGTGATGGAGGTAGCGATCGAGGATAAGGCCATAAAGTGGATGACTGGCAGAACAAGGTTGACTGGGGAGCGATGGAAGATAGGATCGAAAGGCAGGAGAAGGCATTACCTTGACCAGAAGAAAGACTTTCTCCTTCCCTGAGAGAGCGAGGGAGGAGGAAAGTTCTTTGGAAGGAGATAAGCTTGGGGGTATCACGAGAGGCTATGGATGGAGCGAGCGTGATGGAATCCATCTTCCCAGTGCGGTGCTGAAGCTCACCCACTGAGTGCAAAAAGCAGCAGGAGAGGACTGAGCATCTTCAGAGTGGGGTACGATGGTGTGAGGGCTGTAGAGGGAAACTGGAGAAGGGACGTGACGTGGAACCTGTGAAAGGACAGCCACGCTGCAGGGAGGATCCAACTGAGGTTGAAAATCGCGAAAAACAGTGACTACATCATAGTCTAGCGCAGCGGTTGCCAACCTTTCGGACCTTATGGACCACCAGTGGTCCGTGGGCCACCGGTTGGCTACTGCTGGTCTGGACTGTCACCTGAATGGAGGACATGTAATCATTGCTACTCTCTCAGCTCATCCTTTTGGAATCAAAGACATGCACCTACAGGAGAGCTGGCCAGGTTTAAAGCAATCATGAAAGAAGTCGTCCCTAAGTGATTGTAAATGAAGACAACCCTCTAACTTCACCTCATCAGCACAGTCCTCTATCCTCAAAAGGGGTCACTAGTCCCTCTGCAGGTAATATTCTCAAAGGCACACTGTTTGGAAATATGGCCATTTACCAGCCCAGCCACGCAGAACCAAATGCACTGATGTTTTGTTTACATTGCTACCAAATGCATTAGGACCCTTGAGTTCAGAAGATTCGGCATTTAAGCACATGCCCACATGTCTTTTTAACTTGGCCTTGAATCAGTCTTGAAATGAAGTTGATGTTCTAGGTCAAGGACTAAAATATGGTGGGAAGTATTTACCCTATCTCTGACACTGATCCGAGGACCCGTGTCCTTGGATTCATAGTAGTCAGTGTTCTGTAACTTAAACGGAGAGGTCTGGTTTCAACCAACCCCTATGCTGATTCCGTGAACTCATGGTCTATCCTCTACGTGCCACGCTCTATTCTAGGAGCTCGGGGTGCACCATTATATCCAACAGACATGCTCACTGCTCTTACAGACCTTACACTCTAGTGTGAAGAAAGTCTATCTTACTGATGATAAGGCCCATCAATGAAGGGGTCATTAGGAGAGAAAGGGGGTCTCCATTGGAAAGTTGACATGAAAAAGTACACTTGACCTTGGGGTGTGAGCTGGAGCCGACAGTCTGAAATCCCTTAATCACATTTTTGACAGAATAAGTGATGGTGTTAGATGGCTTGTTGACCACAAAGCCTTTCTTCACCCTTTCCATCTCTGTATTGAGTGTAAGGAGGAAGTCGAACCCTGGGTTAGACTCAAAATGATGTCTCCTCAAAACTTACAGTGAGAATCCTATGTAATAAAGATGTAATATGCAAATGGTCGTTAGGCTGTGAAGCGTAATGACGGACCACGTAACAACCGAATCACGGATCAGCAGGAGGGTGGGGCAGCGAGCGACAAGCGGGCGGCAGAGAGCTATAGGAGCGGGCAGGGCAGCAAGCTATGAGGGAGGGGCAGCGGGCAGAGAGCTACTGGTGCATGGATTCGTGCACAGGGCTACTAGTGATATATAAAAAACTAAGAAACATATACTTCTACATTTAGAAGAGACTTTAGAGGTCAGTTTAATTCCCCTTTGGTGGCTGAAGTTCCCATATAACATTCTCCCCTAGTAGCCATCCAGCCTCTGATGGAATACTTCTAGTAATGGCAAACTCACTACCCCAAGGACCCACCTACCTTATCTTAAAAATTACTTCTTTGTGTTTGAGTGGAATTCTGTCTTCCCGTGGCTTCTGCCCACTTAATCCCTAAACTTAAAAGGCATTGAAGTTTGATCTATGCAAGACAAGCTGACAGGATTTGTGTGTAGGTAATGCCTTTTACTAAACTCATCAGCACAGCTCTTAATCTTGGGCTTGCTGATTCACATTGCCAGGAGAAGCCAAGAATATGCATCGCCAGTGCTGCCACCAGGAGGAAGGAGCATGCCATGTATGAATATGCTAAAAAATCAGTCCCTTAGTTCTAATGGGAAACCTGAAATTAAAGTCGAGAGGAAAAAAACTAGAGGTTCTCAGTAGACTGACAAATAAAGACTTGATCTGTCTCGAGCCCAGCTCTCTCCATCTCTGTGTCTCTCTCCTTTCCTACACTCGGTCCCTCATCCAATCAACCAATATGGACAGATTATCTGTCTCCTACATGCCAAGTACTAGGTGCTCAGGGGAGGTCTGCCACCTTACTCTCCTAAACCAGGCAGGCCACCACATCTCGGGATCTGGGTTTGGAATGGGAGGAAGAGAGAGAGGGTTCCATTTATGATACTCGTGTTCCATTTATCACCGTCCCTGTAACCCTAGCTCCTGTGGGAGCCTTGAGAAGTGAAGGATGTGGCTCAGAATACCCTGTGGACACTCCTGTGTGCCCTAAGCAAGTTCTCTATGCGAACACTCCAAGTTCTATGTTCTCCCTTAACCGAATCCTTTATTAGTACAAGGTAAAATAATTCTAAGTCCCACACTCCAATTTTTCCTCAGCCCCGTTTCTCGCAGGTTTATGTCTCGAGGGTAAACATAAAAAGGCACAGCAAGAACTCTCACAAAAAACTCCACAAGCCATTGGGAGGCAAAGCTGTACACACCCAGCAGAGAGTGAAATGAAAAGGGGTGGTTCTTCCCTGCTCTGCCCCAGAACCCCACACAGGAATGGCCCATTGGCCCATTCACCACCCTGGCAGAAGAATCCGTGACTAACAGAGTGAGAATTGATTCCTACAGTGGCAGCGGGGCCTGGTGGGGCCTGGTGGGGACAGTGAGATCACAGGGCTTGGAGGCCATGGGGATCTGAGGAAATTCCAGGGCCTGGCAGGAGGTGGCTTGCCTCTGGGCCCCGGGGCAATTAACAAAATAACGTCCCCCAGGCCATGAATACAGCAGAGCATCGGCTATGAGCAGCACAGCGGGCGTCCAGACGGGGAAATGGCAGATGCCAGGTAATAGCTGACCAGATTTATTTGTTAGCACATATGGGACTCTCTCTGGGGACCCTGAAATAGTTAGAAGGGCCTGGCCGGGGGCTGCAGACGCTGCCGGAGCAGATGCCGATGAAAGGCACTGCGACATGGGCCTTTACCAGCCACGCTTCATTCTAAAGAGAGAGTGGCGGGGCTTGGGGGAAACCAAGACAACAAATTCAACGGAATCGCAGAACGTTGAGGCTGGATGGGAACATAGAGCTTGAATCTAAACCTTTACTGTTTAGATGGGCGGACAAAAACCTGAAAAGGGGCAGGGATGGATGCAAAGTCGCACAGGGAGGACCGAGGTTCTTGCCCAGCACATCCCCGCCCCATCCGTGTGTGGGTCCCGCGTCTCCAATTAGACTGTAACCAGGATTGCTCTTGGTGATAAGCAAGCTGGGCCTCCTTGTATATGTAAAAGCAGACTAAATACGTGTGGACTGAGGCTTAGATGGCAAAGCTCACAATTAATTTCTGTGTCTCCATTTTTAGCAAATCTTTGGAGGAAAGGTAGAGGGAGGAGACGGAAGGTCAGGAAGGGGCTGAGCTGCGAGGGGTGTGCCGAAATGGACCCGGGGCCCTCTCCCCTGTCCACTATGCGTGGGGCCCTAGGGCTTCAGGAGGAGGTGGGTCACACGGGATCTATATGGGCGCATGTATGTGGTATGTGTCATGTGCTTTTGTTGGTTTCTGTGCTTCTACTGAAAAACCAGGGAAAAGGGAGGGAGAACTTGGGCAAAGGGACAAGCTCTGAAGAGAGAGCGTCTGGGATGCTGGTAGTAAAAAGGCAAGCGAGACTGCTTTCCACAAACAGCCAGTAGCAGGCATGTGCCGCCACGGCCATAAAACCCCGGCGTCTGCACCACCCGCAACCAGCTCGGCTCGAGGAGCCTGCTTGCCTCCTTCTGCATCGCTCTGCGCCAGGCTGCCGCAGGCGGCACGGGCTCCCGGGAGGCTGCTGCCTGGTCCCGAGCCAGAGTCTGATCCCCGTCCTCCTCCTCCCCACCAGCCAGGGCGGAAAGCACCTGCTGAGACAGGAGGAGGGCTCAACCGCCATGATCGTCACCTCTACAAGGTTTCCAGGACAGGACCGTGGAGATGGTGACATTTGGATTCTCTACCCTCCGTTTCCCAGGGCCGGGTCCTGTCTCACACGCCAGGGCCTCCTCCATTCCTGCCCTCACCCAGGCCCAGCCTCTGCCTCTCGGGCTGCTCCCAGCAGGCCTGCACCCCTTCCTCCTGCACCCCTCCTCCTTCCCTCTCCAACAGTGACCACAGCTGCTGAGAGCCACGCACACTGCCAGGTTTTATTTAGCACCTACACAGGCCACGCACTTTGCCGAGGGCTTTGCCTGTTGTGCCTTTTTAATTCTCACAACAAATTGATGACGCAGATACGGTTGTCAAGATATTCGCTTTGCAAATCGTAAAAACAAGGCTAAATGGCACACAGCCAGAAAGAACATGACCCAACATGACAACACTGGCCAGGACCACGCTCTCAGCATTTTGCCATGGGTTTGGGCTGTAACCAGGGCCGCCATCTCAGAGCTGGTGAGGATGGAATGCCTTAAAGGGCTTTTCTACCCCTTTGAAATCATCTGCTTGAATGACATCAGCGCCTTGAACTTCCTAGTCCACTTCGAGTCAAGGCCTTACCCCGCTCCCCCCTCGCCGCCTCCCTCCCCCGCCATCAACCTGCAATGATGCCTGTGCAGGACCCATTTTCTTCCACAGAAACAACTTTCTCACTTTCGTGGTAACCATGCTAGTGTTTGTGTAACAAACTGTCCCTGCAGTGTGGACGGGTAGGGGTTAGTCTAATCCTGCAGGTTAGGGGTAGGGGACCTTTTTTCTGCCAAGGGCCATTTGGATATTTATAATATCACTCACTTAATAGAATTCACTTAATATAAATGTATGCTGTTATGGAAAAGGCTCCTAGATTTATTGAATTTCGAGTCCTACCTGTGGTTGCCTTGGCAGGGCCTGACCAAATGACTTCACGGACCTTAGACAGCCCTCGGCCCGGCTGTTCCCCACCCCTGCTCTGGATGAAGAGAGGAAGGCCCGGCAAGGTGATAGCAAACAGGGTCGGAGAGCTCATGGCACACAGCCAGGGTTAGAAGTCGTGTGTGGAAATGCCGTACCTGCTCTTCTCTTCATCACATCCAGGTTACGTCCAGGAACCTCACCGCGGAGCAAGCAAAGATTTCCCACAAGCCAATCATCCCACAGGTGGATTGCAACAAGGAACCTCCTGGCCACAGCGAATGAGCTCTTCCTTCACGGCTCCTCCCCAGCCCTGGCCAATCCATGGGACACCAGAGCAGCGAAGTCTTCGGGGCCTGTGTGTCCGCGTCCACCCAGGAGGACAGCAGGGAAACGAGCAGGCGAGGGCTGCTCTCCTCACAGAGCAATTTACAAGATGTCCTGAAGGGAGGGAGGCACCGCACGCCTTCATTAGGAAGGAGATGTAAACAGCTGTCTAGTCTTTTGAAAACAC